>NC_136970.1:16557879-16590379 GCF_032717465.1 Coenobita brevimanus | reverse complement strand
AGGAAGGGATAGATGGATGTTTTTTAAGGTATCCATATTCTTTAAACACTCCGGGAAGTCACCACTGTAGTGTTTTAGTTATGGGTATATTGTAATGGGGCTACAACAAGGCAAATGGTAAGGATAGATAAACACACATGTGATGGAAAGAAATAGACAGGGCAGTGATTATTGACTTAGAACAATACAGAGTTATTACATGACTTCAAGTAGTACAAGGTAATTACATTTACAGCATGTGTAGATCAATTGTCTAGATAGATAGTTACAGACTAAAATGTGAGCAATGAATTTAGTGACGAGCTGTAGTGCTGAGCTGATGTGTTTACGTGTATTGTATATCTAAAGTCGTACCGTGTGGCCAGATTTACCGGGAGAGACGGTGAGCAGGCAGGTAGTTTGCCAGGTGAAGTTGAGAGGGAAAAAGGGGGTGCGGGATAGGTCGCCCGCTCAGTTTTTAACCCCTTAATGAGGTAGGCACAGCACAGGTACGCCTAGGTCGTATGAATAGGCGAATTTGATTAGTTTAGGCACCACTACCGGCGAGTAGGAATGAGAGATCGAACATTACTGGTAGAGGCACTAGTACAGGTGAGGAGGGATGGGAAATCGAATATTATAGGTAGCAGCACTAGCACAGATGAGGAGGAATGCGAAATTGAATACTACTGGTAGTGGCAAGAGTAACCACATTAAATAAGAGAACAAAGTGGGGAAAAATCACGAGGGATCACACGGGAAGGAAACCACGTGTGTAGGTGAAATGAGAGGTACAATATGAATATAACTTTGTGGTGTAATATACGCCACACATGCACTCAGATCTTTCCTCTTTGTGCCAGTCTGTTCTATTTGTATTGGCATCTTCATGTTCTGCCTTGTACGTGTTCTGTGTGTAAGAATGTATATATATTTTTGTGTGTATTGTGCATGTATGTATATAGTGCGTGCGTGTCACTGGGCGTGTGTGTATGTGCGTTGATGCTGTGTATGCCAGCAACCACACGCATGCACTCGCTCATGTTATTGCCTGTTTAATGCGTACACGTTTATAAAGTCTTAGACTAAAATTTTTAATACCAGTGACTTTTGGTGGAGCTTAAACTGGTGACACATTTGTATTTACCAACGATATTTATAACACTTGGAGTAAAGGGGAGAGATTAATTTGCCTAGCTCCTTTCTGTATATTTCTCATCAGGCCTCAGGTGCGTGTTGATGCGTGCATGCAGCCGGAGGGTACATAAGGCAGAGAATTTTGAATGGAGAGTTTTTGTGGGATTGGCGTCGGGCGAGGGAGTGTTTGGGTTGGAGATCAGAGAGGGAGGAGAAGCAGTATTTTTTGTGTTGTATATATTTCTGAACATCTTTTCACTTCATATCAGCATCCAATCGCAAGTATTATTATTATTGTATTTTTATTATTTGTGGCAACTGAGTGTAGTTTAGTTATCTCTTTTTGTGTGGTTTTGCTTCTTTTTTCTGGCACTTTTGTCCCTAGGGTATTATCAGGTTGCTTGTTTTTCTCATTCTTTTGTGTTTCATCTCATTGTAAACATTATCAGCTTGTATTATATTAGGTATTTTTCATTGTGTTTGTTTTGTCCTTGCTTACGTCAGCTAATTTTATTTACTTTCGGACATGTGTTGCGAGATTGGAGTAATTTTTTTTTTTCATTGCTTAACTACTTGTTCAGTTCCCTTTATACTTTGTTTTTCTTACTTTTTACGCAGTCAAATTGTTATCTTGTGTTGCCTACTCCCGTCTCGTAACATACGTAATACAAGACGTTAAAAATGGGGTGCTGATTCCTCTCTCTCTCTCTCTCTCTCTCTTTTACTGTAAAATAATCCACCCTTCACTAGACTAACTTGTCCCTTGTCTTGGACACCATAAATTTTCCTCATATTCCTTCCCCTCCTCCTCCTCCTCCTCCAGTTCGTTTCTCCTCCAGCTGTTCCTGCTTAGTTTCTTCTTTCCTTCATCCTCCTGCCTGCCTAGTTCCAGCAGCTAAAATACAGCCAAAGGTCGTGTGAGCGGCTAAGGGACAGACAAGTGGAGAGAGGACGTGAATTCAGGAGAAAGAAAGAAGAGAAAGTGAGAGATAAGGAGAAAGAGGAGAGAGAAAAGGGTACAGGGGAAGGAGGTTATAAAGGGGTTATGGAGGAAAAAGGAAGGAGAGTTAAGGAAATGGAAGAGAGTCGAGGGAAGATAAGAAAAAATAAAGGCGAGAGATGGAAGAGGGGAAGGATGAAGGGAGAAGAGATGGTAAGGAAAAACAGAGAGAGGGGGAGGGAAGAGAAAAGAGAAATACAATAAACGATATATGTGAGGGAGACTTAAAGTGGAGAAAAAAGATGAGGAAACAAAGGACTGAAATTATTGGTAAAAGGAGGATAGAGACAGGAGGTACGAATAAGAGGAGGAAATAATTAAAATGGTAGGATGAGAGAGCACAACCATGTTACGACAGTGTTGAACAATATCAGTGACGTCAACCGCATGTAATACCAACTTCAGCAACGTAATCACGGCACAGAAGTGGGTGAAGGTGAGTGTGATGAGATACTAAGTCGTGCCGTTCAGCAAGATAATATAAATAACGCTGTGAAAATGAAGGTGTGTGTGTGTGTGTGTGTGTGTGTGTGTGTAACCATTCCTCTCTATGCCAAACGATTAGCTCCATATCATACAAGTAAAATGGAATGTCAGATAGTTAGGCAGGAAAACTGGTTTTGCAGAAACGGAGAGAAGGAAGATAGGGTAATAAGACAGAGTACGAGCAGGGTATGATGGAGCTGAGGGTGAGGCAGGGATGGTGGTGAAGCAGTGATGATGGTGAGACAGGGATGGTGGTGAAGCAGTGATGATGGTGAGACAGGGATGGTGGTGAAGCAGTGAAGATGGTGAGACAGGGGTGGTAGTGAGGCAGGGATGGTGGTGAGGCAAGGATGGTGATAAGGTTGGGAGTTGATGAGGAAGGGATGGTGGTGAGGCACGGATGGTGGTGAGGTAGGGAAGGTTGTGAGGCAGGGATGATAATAAGGCAGTGGTGGTGGTGATGCAGGGATGGTGGTGAAGCAGGGAAATTGGTGAGACAGAGATTGTGCTGAAGAGCTATTTTAGCACCTACCTAGACCTTAGTCAGCAGAAATTCCAGCAGCTTTTCAGGCCTCCCTCACCTCATTTCCAGTATCGCGAGAATTAAAAGTCAACCGAAGTTGACTTCTGTTGACTTTTTACGTCATAATGTTGACTTCGGCGTCATTTTCTTGTCCAGGCGAGGAAAAAAAATCCAACACTGTGACGTCATCAAATTCCAACCGAGAACCTTCAAGTTGACTTCGACTCAACAATGGTTGGGAGCAGTGTTGCCCCCTTCCAACCTCCCGCTGTTGGATCGCAAACGTAAACACAGCTCAGGTGATTCTCAGTACTTCTTCACATTCTTCCCACTTTTCCTCATATTTAACCATGGCTAAGTAAATAAGAATTATATGGTGGGTATTATATAGTTAAACGTGCAAATATCTTCACAAAGTTACTCAAAATAAATGTGGTGAAGCCAGACAAGTTTGAAGAATTACAGGCTAAACATTTCGATGATAGTATCAGCTTGTAAATGTAGTGTGGCTGGTGTTACGATGACAAAAAACGTTTGTAATGTCATTACATATAATGAGTAGTAACTATTGAGTCATGCAGTTGCTTATATGCTTTTCAAGTATAGGTAGACATTCTTTATTAATTATTTATGTCGCCATATTAGTTGCTGTTGGTGAGCGAGCGGGAGGAGGGAACATGATCAGCTGATAGTTTATTGTACAGGCCGATCACTCGCCGAAGATCAACCCAGCCGAGTTGGTCAGTCAACCAGAATATTTGACTTATTTCTTGCGAAATCACGGCTCAGTCCTCCCTCACCACAAAATCCAGAACCTTCCAGTACACTCTGAGGCACTGGAAAGATGACCGGATGGAGATGCAGCTGTAAGCCAATTTGGCCACAAGAGTCCAATAAAACGACAGAGTTTATGTTTCCCTCTCTTTGTCTGTCTGTCTGAGTCCAATAAATGATGCTCTCTCTCTCTCTCTCTCTCTCTCTCTATTGTTTGGAAAGGAAAGAGTTAGAGGTGGGAATGGGGGGAGAATGAGGAGGAAAGGGAGAGACTTAAGAGAGCAAACAGGCATACTGTATGACGAAGAAAGGAAAGAAGGAAAAAGAGAAAGAAGGGGAGGGTCATGGTGGGCAAGGTGAAATGGGAGATATCGAGTGGGGGGGGGGGGTGACAGAAAAACAGTCAGGAGCAGGGGGAGGATTCGATGAGAAGGAGGACAAGGAAGGAATGAGGTGAAGTGGGGAGGGAGAGAAAACAGGAGTGCGGGAGAGAGATGAAGGGGGTGGGGGGCAGAAACGAGTGATGAAGAGGGTGGTGTCAAGGGAGAATGTAAATTTAGGAATAAAAACTGATATAGATGTATAATCAGGTAGCACAAGGTGAATCAACTTGTGAAATCATGTAGTAAGTTTTACTTTATGCTCGCCGACTTCGCCGATTTTTTAAAGACGAGAATTTTATAATTTTTCTCAACAGTACACAGCGGAGACTATCTACTCACGATTGCTGTATCATTAGTACTGCTAGCCTCCGAGAAAGTATGATCCTTACCCCTGACAATCAGTAACTAATGATAATAATGGACAGGTCCTTGCTGGTGCTTAACTCCTGGCTGGCACAACGGATTTAATTTTAATATGGAAGAACTGACTTAAATACCAGTCGTGATTAAGAAGTTCGTGCGAACTGCGAGTAGCACACCAAAGTAAGCTCAGTGTGGAGAATGAAGCACGATTCTACATTTACATTAAGCCCAAAGAAAAGAACTGTAATAAATGAAATAAATTTACGTTACATGAATTTCAAAAAAGAATTCAAGAAAGGAATTCACTGTCGCAGGGGGACTAGTGAATTCAAATATCAAAGGAAATACACTCACTCACTCACTCATTCAAAAAGTAATTAGACTTAAACCTAGGAAAACGAAAGGAAATATTGGTCGGTGGAGGGAACGGAGCTGAAGCTACACAAGACTGGGCATGTGTCTGTTTCTATGGCAGGCGCTGCTCATTGCTAAGCCCACTACGTCGATCACCGACTCAGTGGGGAGATGCGAGGAATCGCTGTACAACGGAGACGCTGCTATCAATGCTGGGCACAACGACTACCTTCTCTCGAGGTGGTCCGAAGCTGACTGATATAACCAAACCGGGTATGGGAGTGAGAGATGGCCATGTTCACCGGAAGTGGGCGTGGTCTAACTTCAACAGTCAACGGAGGCAGGGCGAATGATATACACACAGAATAAAATCACTCATTGAAGCACTAATGTCATGCATAAGAAGAGTCACTTATGGAGCAGTGACAAATATTCTGAAAAAGTATCCTGATCAAAGTTCATACAGGGACAGTTAAACTGATTGATACACAGTGGGTTTTTCCACTAAAGTTCGTGGTTTCCCACCAAAGTACAACATCGCGAATTTGTATAAATATGCAATCACGCTAGTTCGTGACATTATGCCCCATCAAAATCAAATTTTTCTCTGAAAACTTAACAGTATATACATACATAAACATCCTAACTCAATCACACAAGATTCACACCGTGGTATGTGTACTTTCCTGCTACAGGAGAAAATCAGTATCGCCAATGAGCATAAAAACCTCGTATTTACATTAACAGAAGCAAGCTTGAGGGAAAAACTCCATGACGATGGTGAAAATCCTGTACTCAGGTCAGACTGAGCAAAATTCGCAACATTTACTACTAATTGTTATGTAGCGTGGTGTATGTAATACAGTGTAGATGTGACAGTTGTAGTGTACCTGTACCTACGTGTAAAATGATATAATACAAATTAATAGTAACTGGGACGACGAGGCAGAAGAGAAGAGGCAGCAGCATGCGGCAGAGATGATCAGCTGATCTATACAATAAAACTGCTGCACCCACCACCTGTACATGAGAAATCAATCATGGAGCATCAGTAGTGTCAGTGCGACAAACAATTTTGATTAAATTACAAATTCTCTCTCTGCCTAGTAGTCAGCACATATGCTACACAAGGTACACCATTATTTTCTTACTGGGTACATAATTAACCAGGAAACGTAGTCCTTGGATTGCTCAAATCTCTCAGAACATCCAGTTTACTTGTTAAACCTAACTCTACACTTACGATTAATATCGGCAAGCTGAGAATCCCTATGCAAACTCGGGCAGGTCACATTTTAACATCCAACATGGGTGTGAACACTCATCTGGATAATGGGCATTCTCTGGGAATCCTCAGTGAGGCTCACAGCTCGAGACACACCACAAGGTAGTTCAGACACAGCCTCAGATTGCCTCTGCGGGGGTCTCAAACCTCCCCCTTAACCTGCGGTACATATGTATGTACAGGCCCTGGACATAATGTGTCCTGTGGGGCCAACGGCCAAGACATCAGGTCTGCACCCACATTACCACTGCTCTCTCTCTCAGCTGACTCAGAGATTATGGGTGTGGATTCAAATGGCGTTGGAAGGACATGTCCCTGATTGGTGGTATGCTGACACACACTGCAGGAATGCACAAACGTATCTATTTCCTGTCCCATTCCTGGCCAGAAAAAATCAACACGGATATGGCCCTGGGTTTTCCTTTTGCCCATGTGACCTCCTGACGCTGAGCAATGACCCCATTCTAACACTGCTTGGCGATATTTAGTGGGAACAACGAACTGCAGTCGAATTTCACCCTGGGGTGTTTGTAACTCACAGTACAGCTGTCCTTGTTTATGAAGGAACCTAGCTTGACCTCCCCTTGAATACTTAATCACTTTACCCTTTTGCTTCTTCCACACAGCAGCAAGTGTTGGGTCAGACTGTTGTTCTTGTACAACATCTTGATTACAAATCAGATCTTGCAGCGATGCAATGGTCACTGGGGTGACACGGTTTGGAGCCTCGGCTATGACTTGTGTTACTGCAGGCAAAGTCTGAGTAGCCTCATCTACAGTGCAATTATACTTGGCACCAGGTATGTTGCCTATTATTAGGTCAAACAAAGGTTCTGGCATGACAATTGCAACTATCATACCAGTGTAAAATAGAGTTGCTACCTGAATACATGCTTTAGGGAACAATCTCACTGATCCAATAAGATGAGCTTGGATCTGTCACCCTGTATATTCCTCAGGCCGAACTAGACTCTGCCTGACACAGCAACCTGAGGAACCATTATCTCTCAGGACCTTTACAGAAACGCCTCCCACAAACCCTGGCTGAACAAGGAAGGCACTGTTACCTGTGGGAGGGCTTGTGGAGGATGCGGCCAGCCACTGATACGTCTGCATAGTGCACAACTCTGCGAATGTGATGCCCTGATTACTAGATGCCTGAGGGGTCGTACTCACCGTCTGGGGAGTTGGAGCGTTGACCACCTGTGGAGGAGGGTTCACTGTCACAGGGGTACTAGTGAATTGTAGGGAAGTACCTGTGCTGCTAGGGACAACACCACAGTGCTTTTGTCAGAGAATGAGGGCTTCATTTGCCTCCTGCCTCCGATACACTGGGGCTGGTGCTGAAAAGGATTGTCCCAACTGTCGGTTGCATGGCTGATACTGCTGCTGGTTAGGGTACTTGTTGTACCTCTTCCAGACAGGTTGCTGTGTATTCTGCCCCTGGTCCTTCTGCAGTTTGTTTGGACTGTGGCCATTATGCTGAGAGTGTCCTTAATGCTGGGGTTCAGTCTGAGATGGCTTCCCAGACTTGGCAGTAACTTTCCTGTTCCAGGTCTGCTGCTTACGAGTTTGGTACCCATACGCAGTGAAGAATGCATCAGCCTTATCCACCATTTGGCTGGCATCCCTTGACTGGCAGATCTTAACCTGAGCCATAAGCTTAGCAGGCCATGACTTTTCTAGCTGCGTGTGCAGCATAAGGTCAGTTATCCCGTCTCGTGTGTGAGGGGTCTCATCTTTCTCCATCCACCCATGTAAGCAAGCAGTGAGATGGTCGAGCAACTGAACAGCAGTCTCCTTTTCTTGAAGACGCGCGCTCATGAACTGACTCCTGGCGTCGTCAACTGTGAGACCATACGCTTTGATGAGTGCAGTCTTCGTCATCTCATACGTGAGATTGTCTCCACGAATTCTATGGAGAATATCGAGGGCAGGGTCCTCAAACAATCTAAGAAACTGGAGCCACTTAGCTGCCTCATCCAGCTGGTACAGTTGCACCATGTCCTCGAAATGAGCTCTGAACAGCTCGAGTCGCTTGCCTTCCTTGTATGAAGGAAGCTTGAGGCGTGGGGTTGCCAGAACATGTGCAGGGGGAGCATTTGTGGAGCTCGGGTTGGCTGCACCAGATGTACCTGAAGCCAAGGAGTCTCACTTGAGCCTCAACACCTCAAGCTCATGTTTCTCATGTGCCTCGTGCTTGGCACGCTCATGTTGACGTTCTCTCTCACGTTCCTCGCGCTGTTCTCGATCGTGTTCACGTTGAATTTTCTGCTCTTCATGGGCATCATTCTCATGTTGCTGTTCATAATTGTACCATGAGAGCACATAATCTTTAATTTCCTAGGGATTGGTAAGCCCCATATCTTTGGCTTCATGAATGATTAAACTAGGGAGCTGTGATACTAACTCAGCGAAGACTGAGTGAACTAAAGACTGAGTACTGACTGCTGTTTTGCAGAGAAATGCTAATAATCGAAAGTAAAGAATACAGGTACAGGCTGGTGGGGACCAGTTTTATCTCCTGTGGAGGAGGATTCGCCGTTGCAATGGGACTAGTGAATTGTGACCTGTTTTATCTTCTGTGAAGGAGGATTCACTGTCGCAAGGGAACTAGTGAACTGTGGCCAGTTTTAGTTCCTGTGGAGGAGGATTCACGGTCGCAGGGGGACTAGTGAATTGTGACCAGTTTTATCTTCTGTGGAGGAGGATTCACTGTCGCTAGGGGACTAGTGAATTGTGACCAGTTTTATCTCCTGTGGAGGAGGATTCACTGTCGCAGGGAGACTAGTGAATTGTGACTCGTTTTATCTCATTATTAGTAGGATTCACTGTCGCAAGGGGATTAGTAAATTGTGACTAGTTTTATCTCGTTAAACTGGTAGAATTCACTGTCGCAGGGGGACTAGTGAATAGTGAACAGTTTTACCTAGTTAACCCGTCACGTCCTGAGCTATTTCGCACCTCTGACACCCCCCAATTCCGAGGTATTTTCAAAAAAAAAATTTTGGCTCAAACCTCCGCTTCTGTTGCGAAACATCGAAAATACATAGAGAAATCGCTCACCTGAGGTTTAAAATACTCGATCCAGGTACCAGTACCTCCTTACCTGACTGGGTTTCTAACAGGCTGGGACCAAAGAAAACGAGTTCTATGGGAGGGTAACTATTTCACACCACTCATAAACGGTATTTATTTATTTACTTCATATGAATTTATATGTAGTACGAGAATATATTGGTTTTTAAACAGTAATATAGGCATTATAAGCATTGTTTCACTCACTAACTCATCACCATACCTGACCTTTTGCCACATTACCTGATCATTATTTCTGACTGTTTCTTCCTCTAATGCTATGTAAACTTTGTCCTCCACATTGTTATTGATTGGGGAATCACTCTGGCCCTGAATGTCTTTACTGGCCAGGTCACTGATAACAGGTGAATTGCTGAGACAATGGCATGAGGGGGGGAGGGGGGAGGTTATGCAGTGTAAAGCATTGTCCCTGCTTGGCATCTTGAAGAGGAATAGAGGAAGGTGTCCCGTGTATATGTACGAAAAATAGAAAATTTTGCAAATTAGGGACCTTGCAATTGCACAACGTACCAGTAAGTCGCCGGGACAGGCAAATGCAAAATGTTGCAACGTACCCATACGTCGACAGGACGGGGTGGGTTAAACTGGTAAAGAAAAAAATACATCTGACTGGAAAAGCTTTTGTGTAAAATTAATAAAGCAGAGCCAATAACCACCAGTAAGTTAGTGCTTATAGACTTTAACCCCTACACCGCGGGCTTGTTTACCAATGACTTGCGTGTGCCGCGGGGTTATTTGGGCTCCGACAGACTCTCAAAAAATATTTGCCAAAAATCAGTTATTAGCCCTAGAATAATAAAATTACATATGCTTATGGCACATACCTTCAGCTTTCTCCTGGAATGATTGTTGAGCCTTCGTCGGTTACCGTAGGACTTGTGGAGACCTCTGAAGTAGGGTAACGAAGTCTCCACTTTACACTTCCCGACAACCCGTAATATGATTACCACAGCCAGATACAAACACTATAAACACTATTCTACAATTTTCAAGTAGTTTGGGATCCATACTCAAAAAAAAAAACACTGTGAAAGCAATGGAAATTACGAGCCAGCGATCTGATCGTCGCACTGGCACTAGTTCGCTCATGGTAGTCTGTCATTTATTATTCATAAAACCCCCTCACACTTTATATTTCTATTACTATATAACGCTTATATATATCTACATTCTTTATCCATAAGTTTCCTTCAGTAGTATTAGTTTATTGTCACTGTAGGGATTCAATTTCTTTCAGTAAAATACGTAGCATTCACTTTCTCGTCCTGTATACTGGCACTGAGAGTGAATGTCACTTTCATCTTCACTCTCATAACTCTTAGCATTCAGACATGCTAGAGTGAAACTTTCACTTTCATTACTCCTAGGGTATATACTCGTATTCTTATAATACTACTCATTTACATTTCTATTTACGTTCTCTATTTTATTTACGTTATTTACATTTCTATTTTATTTACACTGTGTTGTGCACTGTCACTTGAAATAACTTATAAAACTATTTTCCATTGTTCACGTATATTTACATTCATTACTTTCACTTGCTGTTTACACATTATTTACACATTATTTACAATTCCACTTGCACTGTTTTACTCAATAGAAAGATCGTAGTCACTCTTTTATCAATTGTCAGCCCTTTACCTCTTTCCACACGAGGTTTAGTAGGGGGTAAAGGTCACAGGGCCCTTGCATGGGGGTGAAAAAAGGCCCTGAAGTCAGCAAGAGGATGAGCCGTACCTCCTCTTCGGAATCTGAGAGAGAACTGCTAGGAGGGCCGGCCCGGGTTGAGAGGCCTACTTGAGGGTTATTCAGCACTACCAACGTAGCTCTTGAAACAGCTAAGCCTAGCACTGATATGATTGGCAGGAAATCTAGACAATACATTATAAATTTGGTAGTTCCAGGTGAATGTAAATATCATTTAGGCTTCTCCCTTCCCTTCTTACATGTATATTTATTACGAAAATAGATTAGAGGCCTACTTAGGAGATATATAATCAGAGCTACCAATGTTAAATCTTGAAACAGCTTTGTGTAGCACTGATATGATTGGCAGGAAATGTAGACAATACATTATAAATTAGGTAGTTCCAGGTGAATGTAAATATCACTTAGGGTTCTCCTTCTCTCCTTACATGTATATTTATTACGAAAATAGATTATACGGCATATTTCAAGGGGAAAAAAACAGCGAAAATTAGCGAACGAGTGCACGTGAGGTGTTGTCAGGTGATAATTAGCCAATTCCAGGTGTATGGCACTCTCACTTACCTGATTTCTTTCTTGTATATATTATTTGGTATAAGAATACGACATAGGGCTTATATCAATGGATGAAATCAGTGAAAAATTCCAGGGAAGATTTACTTAGCGTAGCATGGCCGGGCAGGCGAGAGGATAGGGTAATGGAGTGGGGGTAGGGAGGGGAGTCAAGAACGGGGAGAAATGGCTAAATTGTCAACAATGGATGGGAGTACAGATGAGATTAGGAGTGCTGACTAGTGTTGGACATTGTCAGTACTGATAGATGATACAAGCCCCCACTTGAAAGCCCGGGTGAATTCAAAATAACACAGAATCACAAAAGCGACGCCCCGCGGTATGATCCCTTGCTCCCAAGCGTCACGAAAGTGACGCCCCGCGGTTAAGGGGTTAATGATAACAAATACCCAGGTAAGAGTGAATATTATTTCGTTAATAACTTTAAAGCTAGGAGTTAATTTCCTGGAATGAGGTCGCCAGATGTCACGGTGGAATGTGAATTTAGGAATATAAAGCTGATATAAATATATAATCAGTAAACACAAGGTGAATCGACTTGTGAAATCAAGTAGTAAGTTTTACTTTATTATGTCTTACTTCGCCGATTCTCTAAGGATGAGAATTTTATAAACTTTCTCAACAGTACACAGCAGAGACTACCTGCTCACGAATGCTGTATCATTAGTACTGTTAGCCTCCGAGAAAGTGTGATCCTTACCCCTGACAATCAGTAACTAATAATAATAATGGACAGTTCCTTGCTGGCACTTAACTCCTGTCTAGCACAACAGATTTAAGTTTTAGTATGGAAGAACTGGCTTTAATATCAGTAGTGATCAAGAAGTTCGTGTGAACTGCAAGTAGCACACCAAACTAAGCTCAGTGTGGGGAATGAAGCATGATTCTACATTTACATTAAGCTCAAAGAAAAGAACTGTATTAAATAAAATAAATTTACGTTACATGAATTTCAAAAATGAATTCAAGAGGGGAATTCACTGTCATAGGGGTACAAGTGAATTCAAATATCAAAGGAAATACACTCACTCACTCACTCAAAAGCTAATTTGACTTAAACCTAAAAAAACGAACGGAAATACTGGTAAGTGGAGGGAACGGAGCTGAAGCTACACAAGAATGGGCATCTGTCTGTTTCTACGGTAGGTGCTGCTCGCTGCAAAGCCCACTACGCCAATCACCGACTCAGTGGGGAGATGCAGGGAATCGCTGTACAACGGAGACGCTGCTCTCAACGCTGGGCACGAGTACCTTCTCACGAGGCTGTCCGAAGCTGACTGATATAACCAAGCCATATTCACTGGAAGTGGGGGTGGCCTAATTTCAACTGTCAACGGAGGCAGGGCGAACGATATACACACACAATAAAATCACACATTGAAGCACTAATGTCATGCATAAGAACAGTCACTTTTAGAGCTGTCTCAAATATTCTGAAAAAGTATCCTGATCAAAGTTCATACAGGGATGGTTAAACTGATGATTCCACTAAAGTTAGTGGTTTCCCACCAAAGTACAATGTCATGAATTTGTATAAATACGCAATCACGCAAATTAGTGACAGATATGAAATATTGAAAGGAAAGAAAATAGGAAAGGAAGGAGAAAATAAAGCTCAAGGAAAGGCAAAAAGTTAAAGGAGGATAAAAGGGTGAAAAGAAGTGGGGGAAAACTAAAAAAGGAGGTAAAAAGAAAACTTTTGCGGGAAGACAAGGGCAGAAAAACTAGACAGCATTCAGAGAAAGCATATCTCCGCCAATGCCGTTGCCACGAAATAAGATCCAGATCCAGATCCATGGACATAGGACCCGGATCCGTAACCGGATCCACCCCCAAATTTAATCAAGTTTCTTGGTCCATGCCCCACCTTTCCATGAAACTTCATTGAAAATCATTGAGAACTTTTGAAGATATTGTGCGGGATACTCCGGATCCGGATCCGCTCCCAAATTTAATAATTTCTTCCTAGGCCCATGGCCCACCTCTCACAAAACTTCATCGGAATCCATTCATAACGTTTTGAGCAATCCTGATAACAAACAAACGCCGGCAAAAACATAACCTCCTTGACGGAGGTAAAAACACCAGAAAAATTAGACAAAGTAATGGTGGGGGAAAGAGACAATGTAGGAAAGGAGAGAAGAGACAGTGGAGGAAAGAAGACTCAAAGAAGAGAGAGAGAGAGAGAGAGAGAGAGAGAGAGAGAGAGAGAGAGAGAGAGAGAGAGAGAGAGAGTTGCATCATTTATCACGCTCTGCCGGGTGTCTCAGGGTACATAACTGATAAATCGGTCTGAATTAATCTCACACACACACACACACACACACACACACACACACACACACACACACACACACACACACACACACACACACACAGATAGATAGATAGATAGAATTTTATTGACCACAGCTACAAATGATCATACACATTATTTTAAAGATTGGTCCAGTAAAAGTACATATATAATAATACAATGAAATACTAAAAACAAATTACAACACCCTAAAGGGAATTCTTAGATAATACAGCGGCACGACAGTGAAAAGCACTGACTACACCTGCCTTTGTAACTCCAAGTAAATATAATGATACAAACTCTCACATCAGAAACAACGCCCACCCTGGATTTCATATCAACTTCAAAGAAAAATCAAAGACACAAATGCTCAAAGTATATAAAACACGTACTCCTTAACTTAAAGTAATATGAACAGTGACCTTTATGTACCCAGGAATAACATATGCTTTATCTATTTACTTCCTTCCTTTAAACATTTATGTTTTATACTTTATAAGTATCCAAGATCTTGAAAATTATAGTACATCTTTGAACATCATCATATCTATTAGAAAATATATCTGTGATAGTTGAAAAATTATAAACGTCTCTCAAGTGTTGCGTCATAGCACATTCTTGTATCACATGAATCGCATTTTGTATCTCACCACACTCACATACCCTCTCCTCTACTGGCAGCCTTCCACGTCCCCTTCTGTTCCATCGGCCCACCTCTATTGCTAGAGAATGTGCTGACACTCGGAACCGCGTAAAAGCAACGCGATAGTGTTCACTTACATAGTTATTCTCTCTGTATACTGAATGGACATTTAATTCTGGGTTTATTTCCACATATGTTTTACGTTTGGAAGACTCTGAGTTGGAAATTATGGCCTTCAGGTCCCGAAATCCTTCAGCTATATCATCCCTTTCATTATGTAATAAATTGTTAATGTATGTATGGGTCTGGTATTGATTGTTCATAACAGTATTAATGGCTAAAACTAATGGGTCATCATCCATTCCTTGCCTCTCATTCCACATCTTACGAAAAAACTTTCTTTGCTTGCATTTAACTATGGACTGTAACTGAGGATAACCAGATTCTACATAACACAAGTCATTACATGTAGTTAACCTAACATTTAAAAGACTTTTTAAAGACCAATTATACAACCTCACAACCGGTCTCAGGTCCGCACCCAGCCAAGACTCACATCCATATAAAATAGCCGACACCAAACAAGCATCAAACACACGCTTCTTAACACAAAAAGGAATGTCATTATTTTTCCTTAAAAATGAAATGAATTTGATGACATGAGTCATTTTGGCGTCTACGTGAGCCCTGACCGATGACGAAACTGAGCCGTCAGCCGTAAATGGTGAACCAAGATACATATACTGAGTGCACTGTTCTACCACCAGACCCTCTACCCGCAAATCTTCCTTATCCTCAGGCGTACCATGTATTACAAAAAAATTTGTTTTTTCTCCATTCACTTTCATACCATACTCATCGCAATATTGCATCATCAATGATAACTTATTAATCATCCCACTGCGCGAAGTGGAGAGCAGCACAGTATCATCCATCTGCATTAAAATATGTAGCCACCTCAAGAATCCGTCATCACCACAATGATCTTTTATCAGTTTAATCAAATCGTTCACGTATAATATAAAAAACAAACAAGATGTAGGGGATCCCTGACGAACTCCCAGTGTGGCAACAAACATGGCAGTACCAATAATGCTCTCAGTAACATTATATACAACACCAATAGCACCCAACATAACCATACCACATCCAAGACGCTTTAAAATTCTTATTAGAATATGTCTTTGTACCCGGTCATAAGCCTTACTAAAATCAACGAATGTTACAAATAACTTTTTCTTTTTCTTTCTAGCTAAATCTGTTAGGAGGCGTAATGTCACTATGTGCTCCACACAGCCACGACCCCTTTGTGCTCCTGCTTGTTCACGATACGGCTTAAACCACATCTCCAAACGGGAGCACAACACCATATCATAGAGTTTGGAGATGCTATCTATTATACTTATGCCTCTATAATTCTTAACATCCTTTCTATTCCCTTTCTTAAAAATAGTAATCAACTTGGCCATAGTCCAAAGTGCAGGATATTGTGCGTTAGAGAATATCACATTAAACATATTAACAATAAGCATTATCCACTGGGCAGGCAACAGCTTAAAAATCCCTGGTGCAATGCCATCTGGCCCACAAGCTTTTTCTGCTTTGAGCTTACTAATTTGTGCATTAACCTCTGCAGGGGAGATGGGGTTATCTAACACAGGTATAGTTACATTGCTATGTCAGCATTCATCAAGATTATCTATATCAATATTCATTAACTCTTCATAGTAGCCACGAAATTCTTCATCAGAGGGTCTATTATTAGCCTGTAATTCATCATTTAAGTCTCCCTTCCAACTGATTGCCTGCCATACCCGTCTATCATCCCTGTCCTGCATCAGCCTCTCCCAGCGGGATAAGCTACCATCACCACCACCACCACCGAGAACGCCCACAGCGCTTCGGCTAGCTCTTGCACATTCGTACAAAGCATCAGCAATATTATGAGCAAGATTATCTATATTATGTTCATCCTCGCAATTGGGAACATCAAGAAATTGTACTTTATTTCGAAACATATCCAAATCTATTGTTGAAAACTTAATTGGACTGCGAGCCACCGAACTACTCTCCCTGACATTTAACAGCGATGCATGACCTCCAAGGTGACATGCACGGCCGTACAGGGAGTCTACGCTAGTAACTGGGATATTTACCTCAATGCTAACGGGAGCATGATCCGATGGCAAACATTCCATATTATGCACACACAAGGATTTAATATCATCAACCAATCCACAAGATACCACACACATCCAACTCTGACACCCAACTACCTCCTTTACGAAAAGTCAGATCACCTTTAAAATGATTAGTCGTCGTCTTTAGGTTATTTAGTACCAACATCTTGTTGTCTATGCAAATCGTAGATAGTACATAAGCATTGTCATTAGGGGCATTTATAGCGTCGTGTATAACTGGGTAGCAATACATATAGGCATCAGGAATATCACTACGGGAAGGTAACTCCTGAACATATTTACCAAATCTGGAATTAAGATCGCCCATAATTACACACCTGCAATCACCATCAATAATCTTTTCTTGGATTGAGGCAAATGAATTGTAAGAAAAATACTCAGAATCATGTGGTGGAATATAACAAAACCCAAATATTACATTAGGAATACATTTAAATTTCATCCATACTTGATCCTGTGTTCCGTAATCAACGCTCTCTACATAACCTGCTAAATAATTTTTTACCAACACAACTGTATCTCCCCGATGAGTTGAAACATTATTCACACACCTGAACGTCACAAATCCTGGCAAATGCACAGACAGTTGTGTTTTTGTCTCATTTAGGCTGACAACATCAAACTTTAATAACAATCTTTGCACCTCAGTCTTCTCCAGCTTGGTTCGCACAGCATTTATGTTCCAAGTTAATATGTTGATGGTTTGGGTGAGTTGTTGCTGTGGTCTTACTAAAAACACATGATGTTAAATTTGTCTATCACTTCTCCATCTCTGTATAACTGACGTTCCTTAAAGTTGATATATATGTTACAGCCTACATTCTCAGGTTTTTCTTTTTCTCTCTTCTCCACGTCTTTCAACCGTTTCCACTCTTCCCTCACGGCTGGATGTGTGTCCTTCTTCACAAAAATCCGCCTGAACGTCTCACCAGCCTCTTTCAGTTTCTTTGCTTTCTCAAGGACTGCATCACGGTCCTCACGAGATGAAAGGGTGACTAAAATGGGTCGTCGCCGCCCTCCTATTTTACCCAGCCTCCTTGATGTCCTCACGCTCACAGATGACCTAATCGTCGACCACACCTTCTGGATCTTATTATCATCCGAAGTAGCGCCATCCAAACTTTCTTGTTCATCAGGAATGCCAAGCAGAACCAGATTACATTCTCTTGCCTTACGGTCTACATCCTCCAGAAAACGTTGCTGTTGTGCTATGATTTCCCTTTGCTTGCTAACTTGTTGCTGAAGGTCACGTATCTGCTTATTTATACCACTGTCAGGAGACAACAGCGCCTTCTTTAATCAGCTACTTCACTAATCAGGTCAGCTATCCGAGTCATTACCTCCTCACTTGCCCCCTCACCATGCCTTGGTTGAGTAAGGATGCTTTGTATCAGGTCTTCCTTCCTTATTGCATTTAGCTGATGCTGTGACAACTTACGAAGTTCTGCTAACGGTCTTGCAGCCATAGTGTAAAGCAATCACGTATGCAGATGGCAATTTATGGTGAAAGCCAGTGTGAGTGGGACCCCGTCCTTCCGAAAAATCTGCGTACGCTTCACAGGTAGCGTCTCCGTTGCCAAGCAACCCAGTGACGTCCAGGAGTTCACAATGCGCATGCGCAGAAACTTGGATTTCGGGTCAGGTTGGAGTTGGCCAAAGATACCAGTTTTCCAGGACCAAAAACTACAAAGTCCAACACCATTCTCAGCCAAACTTCACCAGCATGCACAGACAACTCTCATGCGCAGCACACCAACCAGTGAATGTGTCCAGGTCCATTAAACAACCAGAAACTGGCGATAAATACGAGCCCGTATCCAGCAGGTGTTTACAGTGCCGCCACACACACACACACACAGTTGAGAGTTGGCCTGCAGTCCTAATGGACCCATGTTCGAATCCCCACTGTGGCAAGGAGTAGTTTAAGGATCTGACTTTCTTTAAAGCATACTTTACTGATCCTCAAAACGACCCGCCGAAATGTCGTAAAATACCCCCACTAAATACTATTACACCAGTCTTTTATGAGACAACCCTAGCATGTATTCAGTATATGAACAGTGCTTGTTATCGCGCAAGTGGTGACATGTGAAGGTGTATGGACGTAGGAGACTACTGACCACGGTAACGGGCTGTAAAGCCTATGTCCTGGGACGGACACAAAAAAAAGTGTGTGTGTGTGTGTGTGTGTGTGTGTGTGTGTGTGTGTGTGTGTGTGTGGAGGGAGGGGGGGAGGGAGAAAGGATAACGGCAGGGTTACCAAACTGTGATGCCGCAAACTCTACACTGTGTGTCATAACACTGTGTTTCTGACCTGTTGATGGTTATGTATTAAAGTATTTGGCAACAAGTGTGATTGCACAGTCCACTTCAACGAGGTTATTCCTGGCTATTACTGAAATGGTATTTCTGCAGACAACTAAAAGCAGTACAATGTTATGCTGGAAACACAGGGCATAAGGAGCAGTAACTCAGAACAATTCCCTGTGTTCCTGTGAAATTAATACGACAATGCATGATTTAATTATATCTGAAAAAACGTAACTGATTGAGGCAAAATATATGCCGCTTGGTTCAAATTAGAAGTAGGATATATCCAATCGGTATTCAGAAAAAAAAAAAAAAAACTAATCGTCTTACTCGGGTTAAGAAATTTTGTATGAAACCTTGTCCACCACACTCAGCAAATGAACACACCTTAACATTCAGCAACTGAATTCACAATGAGCCTAGCTTTCTTGTTGTTCACTGAGATGGTACCACTTGTGGGAACTACCTGTCTTTGGTCAATCTTCTGCATTTACACAAAACAGTAACCACAAAATCAAATAGTGAAAGCCACTCACACTGCAGGCTTGTGTGTGGTGATGTGGCAGCAGAATGTAAAAGTAGTGGACTTGGATGTGGGTAGTTGATCAGGCTGGGCTTTGTGAGTTAACAGGAATCAGGGATAAATTGAAGTTAGTGGAATGGCTTGAGGGAGGGACCGGGGGACCGGGGGTGGAAGGGAACAGAAGCAGAAATATTACTGAGGGTGATCAGGAAGCAGGTACTGTACATTCTGAAAGTTGGGAGAATGAATTAAATAGATGGCGAAAGGGAAAATGGCAAAGAAGGGAGAGAAGAATTTACCTGATTTAGAAAAATTCTTTGGGAGGACAAAAATGAGACATACACTGGCAAGAAGGGGGAGGTAAAAATTACTGGGGGAATAGCGGAAACGGACTGACGGAAAGGGTTGATTCTGCGAGTGAGCAAGAATCGGGAACAGACAGTGATGCTGGTGAGATGAGAAGGCCTGTCGAAAAGAATAGGAACCAGGAGGAGAGGGAAAGAACGCATTTATATATTAGCCAATTGACCGAGGTGATCAAGGATTATAACCTACTCGCAAAACTGACGCCACAGGGAAGAGGAGGAGGGAGAAAGAAAAAGGGGAGGAGGAGACTGAACGCAGTGAGAAAAAAGGTAAGAGAGAAAATGATCGCAAAAAAGCAAGCCAGATCGAAGTCCTGGATTAAATAAGGCAGCATTACCTTTGTCCTCTCGTTTAAGTTGCCTCAATAATAAAGCAGTGAGGGTAATAATAAGGGTCAAAGCAGCCCTACGTGAATGCCTG
The DNA here is from genome assembly GCF_032717465.1 of Coenobita brevimanus. Classification (NCBI taxonomy): domain Eukaryota; kingdom Metazoa; phylum Arthropoda; class Malacostraca; order Decapoda; family Coenobitidae; genus Coenobita; species Coenobita brevimanus. Next base: position 16,569,951 of record NC_136970.1, on the reverse strand, counting down.
GGTGGAGTTTTTTTTGTATCCTATTTCATGTTCAAGGTAGGGTGACTCTTCAGCCGAAATGAAAGTGTGTGGAGATGGCAAGAATAAAACAGATGCAGAAGGTAGCTGAGTCTCTCTCTCTCTCTCTCTCTCTCTCTCTCTCTCACACACACACACACACACACACACACACACACACACACACTTCTGTAAGTGTATCTTGCTGATATTTCTTGGCAGTCTTTCTTTTCCAGTGACATCAGTTCTACCCAGTCCCATATTAATGACTTAATTCAAACTGGTACAGAATTATTGTTTATACCTAGTCAACAGTTTAATAAAGGATCAGAATCCCAAAAATGGTTTAACAGCAACTGTGCTACAGCAAAGGCCCAAAAGTCCTTAGCACATAACTCATACTTAAAGTAACAAAAACAAACAAAAATCTGAATCGTTCAGTCAATTCTGAATTCCTTCAATCCATGTAAAACCAGTAATGAATTCGCTAACTCAAACTTTCTTCGCAAACAAGCTTCGAAACTATTAAACAGTCGTAATTACAACAGAATATTCGGGTCAAGTTTCAGTTCTTTCAGTAATAGCTTTAACAAGTCATCACCCATTACCCCAATAAAATATTCAAATGGTAACACTAAAAATGACCTGCGTGGTAAAGCAAATGTCCTGTCCAGTACATTGACAGAAATTCTACCTCAAACGATGTCATCCAGAACGTCCCTGTAATAGAACTTGACTCTCCGAAAATTGCTCCACTTAAGATACAGACTGTATACGTAAAATCCATCCTAGACGATTTACCAACTAAAAAAGCTTCAGGTCCAAATGGAATTCCTCCAACTGTTTTGACAAAGTGTTCCCCAGAACTTGCTCCTATTCTAGCTAAATTATTCAGACTATGCATATGTATTTTTTCATTCCATAATTCATGGAAAGAAGCCAATATCCACCTAATTCCAAGGAAAGAAAGTTCCTCTGACCGCTCTGATTACAGACCAATAACTATCACATGTTCTCTTTGTAAAGTATTTGAGATTGAAATTAATATGCACATAGTTAAACATCTTGAGCCCAGCTACTTAATTCGTGATAGACAGTATGGTTTTCGCCAAGACAGACCCATTGTTGATAATTTATACTCAGTCTCCTGTCTAATACCATCCATTAGTTAAATGACAAACAAGGAGAAACTCATGCAGTAGCCCTTGATATTTAGAAAGCTTTTGACAGTGTGCGGTACCGTATGTCCAAACTCCATTGCTATGGCCTATCATCTTTTGTTCCTCAGATTTCCTCATATTTCAGCAACAGAAATATAAAATTAGATGATGTATATTCCAATTCCACTCGATTAATGCCGGTGTGTCACAAGGAAAAGATTTGGCTCCAACTCTATTCCTAATTTTATTAATGACCTCTTTATCTCTCAACCATTTTCCCATCCATTTTTATGCAGATGACTCAGCATTTCACAGTCCATTCACACTCAAACACCCATTCACGAAGTTTAATATCTCTAACTCACATGTCAGTACGGCAATGTTCATGAATCAAGACTTATCTAGGATCACTGAATGGGGACAAAATAACAATGTCTCATTTAATGCCAGGAAAACCAATTATATACAGTTTTATAATAGACAGATATTGCCTGCTTCCGATCTTATCTTTAAATCTACAGATATTCCTATCTCAAAAAGTATTGCAATTCTTTTTGTTTCTCTTAGCAATGCCCTCAGCTGGCCCTCTCACGTTAGATCACTTGCTAAAACTGCTTGAAAGAAACTTGGGTTATTATACAGAGTAGGTACTTCTTCACTGAAGAGTAGTTAGCTATTATTTACAAGAATCAAGTGCACTCTCAGCTGGAATATTGCTCACCCTTGTGGAATGGATGTGTGGAGGTTGCAATAAAACATCTAGACAAATTCAGACCAAAGCTGTTAGAATTTTTAATAGCCCTACTGTTTGTTACAATTAATTGAACTACCTCCCCTACAAGTAAGACGAAATACTGCCTCCCTTGCATTATTATATAGGTACCTTTATAACAAATGCTCAGACGAAGTTGCATCCATTTTGCCACCACTCCATGCATATCTCGGCGCTCATGACCTGACCGTCACCCTGCTTTATTGCAGAACTTTTGCTCATCAGAATTCTTTTATTTCCCGTGCTGCATCTCACTGGAACGCGCTTCCCCAGAGTTTCCCTCTTCCCCTCCCCCATACTTCAACCCAAAGCCCATATAATAATATGGGCTTTGCTTCAACCTACGGCTGTTCAAGTCCAACTGTTACGGATATTTTATGAATAGAGGACACCTGTAATCTGGTGTATGGATTTTTTTAAATTCATTTCATTTTCCTTCCTTTGTTCTGTTAATAAAAAAGAAAACTGTCACACTAGTTTCCACAGAGTGCAATAAATCAGGCTCCTTTGGACAATAATTGGCGAACAACGATAGCGGTTTATTCTCGTACAGTTACAACACTTCCCCCACTAATTTCATGCCAAGCCGTGTAAAATACAACCTACTTAATGATAAGATGACTTACTGGCGGTGAGTTTGATGTTAAGCTGCAATGAAACACAAACTTCTTTTACAAACACGTCCATACCGATTTTCGTACAAAGTTTTCATTCATAGAGTTACTTGAAAAAAAAAAAAAAGATAAAAAAAAGAGGCAAACACACACACAAAAAACGTTCAGATCAAGGAGTGCTGCAAATGCATGCAAAGAAAAAAAAAGTTTTCAGACACGAATCTAACAACCCATTCACCATACAGATACACAAAAAATGCAAGAATCCTAAACATATGGGTTTTCCACCTGTATAATCACTTAAATACAAACAAAAGAATCAATTAGGCCCAACCTTTTAAACATACACGATAATCCAAACAGCACGGCTTTTCATATTCAGTATGTTCAGGCATACTCGACTGTTTCCCAAATGTATACTCACGAAAGAAATGCTAAAACATTTTTTTTTAATTCTACAGTAGCAAAACCTAGTCCAAATTACTACTGACAGAGACAGAGCAGGAGCTTGAGAACAGGACACTGTAGTACAAAAACTGACTAAATAAATAGGGAGTGGGCGAGCGGAACAACAATGGCTCATTGGCAGCACGGATATGCAGTCTTTATATGCAAGTGTGATATTGATTAAAAAAAAAAAAAAAAAAAAAAAAGCTGCACATCTGCTGTACATACATATTACACTCCTAAAGTCGCCTGGACATGACCTTAACACAGACGTACTGACAACAGGCAGGGGCGCAGACCCCCTCTCCACTCACCATCCAAATAGTTACATCAAGGCCGCACAGACTTGATATTACACCATTTTTTTTCTTCCCCCAACACTTCTGTGTTTTTTTGTAAAGGTTTGTCTGTGGGTGTAATGACATTCAATAGTTCTTGAATGGCCTTTTTTTGGAAGGCATGAAAGACATTAAAATGCTTTTTTTTTTCCGGTGTATATTCACGCCATTTATTCTTGAATTTCCTTTTGTGGCTTTGTAAATGGAGGAGTTAATGAAAGTACGTGCTGGGGACAGATCTTCATAGAGGCAGTCTTATATAGGACGGAAGGACTACTCGGTGAACCAGACTGCAGCTACGGTGAAATGACAAAAATGAGTGAATGTATTGGCCGCCTTACACTGACCTGACGTGGGTGAGCGATTCTATTATACACGTTCAAGCCTGTTTTACGGGGCCTGAAGGGCAACTGATCTGTTGGGTCCAGGGTCGATTGTCCAATCCTTCACTCTTGTTTGTACGCGGCAGAAATTTCTTTCAACTTTTCTTTAAGTGTAAAGTGGAGTAAAACACGGGACGAAAAGTTGGGTTACAAAAGTTAAACGCAGGATACCTTGGGCATAATAAACATAAGAATGTAAACCGTGAAGCCAAGATATTATTACACCAACAAGGACAAAGGATAACATTAACATCAGTTCGCAAGAAAGCTCAGGAAAAACCTACCATCAACCCCCATTTGTAACTGGGTTTGTCTTTAAAGGAGCAACCAAAGAAAATGCGAGATTCTTCGCCACCATTCCCTAGCCCTTCTTATAATAAGAAATTGTACACAGGACTGGGAACTGACAATAGGGTATGTAAGTGAATCTACCTCCAAATTCCGCCTCCATCATACCCACCGACACACCACGACCCTTATACAGAGTCCTTCCTTAACCACCCACCAATCCATGTAGCCCAATTTACCAGTCCATCTATCCCCACCCAACAACTAATAGATATCCACCCATCCACCACCAATAAACCACCTTAAAGAAAACCTTTGCCCATCCATCAACTCACCTACCCACACTTAGCAAGCCACTGATCAAACCTACCAACCCACCTACCCCTCTTACAAGCGAACCAGCAACCCCACCCACCAGCAACCCATCACCCAACCCACAGTTTGATCACTAGTCAGGTGTTTGTGTTGGTTTCACATTAACGCAAACAAGAATTTTACGCCAATTTTCTCCGAGTAAGAAAACTTTCCTGTATCCTGGGTATAAAGCTGCTGTACAAGGTTTGGGGGAATTAGTGTATAGGATGAAGATAGATTTAGTGAGGTAAATTCTGTACATTGATCTCTCTCTCTCTCTCTCTCCCTCTCTCTCTCTCTCTCTCTCTCTCTCTCTCTCACACACACACACACACACACACACACACACACACACACACACACACAAGGTTTCAGGGATTCCCACAAGATAGCTGACAATTCTGTTTTAACCTACTTCCTGCCCTTTACCAGCTCTCTGGGGTGCTATTACGACAAGCTATCTGGGGCAGCAAAGGATCAGGGGGAGGGAGGAAGGCGGAAAAGGGTACATATTACAACGGAAATTCCGATAACAGGAGGTGTCTTGGCCTGTGACCGGAGAGAGAAGAAGGAGGAGGGAAGAAGAGAGGGAGCAGAAGGTGAAGGAAAAGGGAGAAGGAAAGGCCAGCGAGACAGGATGGGGAGAGATGACGGTAAGGAAGAAAGGGGAAGGCAAAGAGAGTAAATAAATGAAGGCAGGAATGATAAGGAGGGTAAGGGCAGGAACACTGGCACTATGAGAGGAGTGGTTGTGGGGAAAAGGTGCAGGGGTGGAGGGAAGAGATGAGAAGGAAAGAGGAAAGGGAAGAAAGGTAAAGGGAAGAGGGAAAGAAGATAAAATCATGGTAAGCGGGGATGGGTAAGGAGAGTAAGGGCAGGAACATTGGCACTATGAGAGAAGTGGATGTGATCGGCCAAACGACACCACTTTAGTGCCACCCAACATTTCAGAGTCAAGACCACGACTGCTCAGTGGCACTCACTCGGTATGGCTGACTGTGTGTGTGTGTATGTGTGTGTGTGTGTGTGTGTGTGTGTGTGTGTGTGTGTGTGTGTGTGTGTGTGTGTGTGTGTGTGTGTGTGTGTGTGTGTAGTTCATTCTCTTCCTCCTGGTATGTCATCGGACCTTTGTTCCCTCAGACAACAGTGTCACAATAATACGCTACAATAGGCTATAATAATAATACATACCCTAAATGGAGGGAAAGGGATTATATAGCAAGTAAGAAAATATAGTCAACATAATGTTACCTTCAAATGCTATAATAAAAATTAGTTTAAGGTAATGAAAGGCTAGTTACATATCGTCACCCTCATAAAAAAACTAAGTAATTTTTTCAACTTTTCGGGAAATCGGAAAAAACCTGTCTCATTTTCTTAATTTTCAATGACTTAGGCAGAAACTTGAGGCGCATTTTAGGCCACTCACATCCTAGACCTGGCAAAGGCAGCTATACCAATAGGTGCGCCACTTGATGAAGAATTGATTTAGGCAAAACTCCAGAAATCGCCGAAAAATGACTTAGGCAGTTTCTTTATGAGGGTGACGATATGTCCAACGTGTGTCTTGTACGTAACAGCAGTGGCAACATAAAAGATGATAAAGAACTGGGACACGATAATTAACGTATTACTTCTGGCTATATTACAAATATAGAGAGAAAGAAAAAAAAAGTGAACAGGGACATAAACGACTGAAACAAATGATTGTAGGAATATCATTTGTAAGAAAACATAAAACATGATTATCATAGGATACACAGAAGAAGAGCAATAAATAAAAAGCTCATCATCCACTCGCATGACGTAGTGCTGCCTTCTTCCTTCAACTTTATCATTGTTTTTCTGTGTCCACCCTCTTCTCTTCCTATTTCTCCCATTTCTCCTGTCACTTTTTATTACTGTCTTTCCTTTTCAGGTGGCTTTTCAGTGAGTGACAAGCCAAATGGTTGCCTGTAAGCCTAGAAACCATTTACAACTTGGATGGTAACCATGTAACCGACCCACACATGTTCCGTATGTGTCAACATGTGGGTTAGCAGACGGTTAGTGCCCCTCCCCGTAAAACCACAAACTCAAAGACCAACGGCCACCCCCTATGGGATTATGGCGTCTGGCTATACAGTAGGCAGATAAAGACATACAAAAAAATCAGACAAAATGCAAAGAATATACACTGCCTGAGATTAAAGGCAAAATGAAGGTAGGCATGATTGGTGAGTACTGGAACAGGGAAAGAAAACTGGCAAGAAAAAAACATACAGAATAACCTGCCAACATAAACAGAAACAAGTGGTGCCAGGCGCTACAAACCTCGCCCGACAGCAGTTGTTTTACTGCTGCTAAATACTGAATTGGTACTGCCATTTAGTGTCAGTATGGTACACAAATTAAAGTCTAAGATAATGGTGCAAATGTTTTCAAGTTAGACCCTCTGAAAATCCTTGATCTTGCATTTGACCTTTCAAGGTCATTCAAGGTCGAAGTCATGGTGCCAAATAAAAGCCCATATGAGACTTCCTGTATCTTGATAATAGTAAATATCTATCTTCAACGAGTTTCGAGTTATTGCCCTCTGAATTTCCGTGACCTTGAGTTTAACCTTTCAAGGTCACTCAAGGTCAAAGGTCATGGTACCAATTAAAAATCCATATGGAACTTCCAATATGTTGATAATAGTAAATATCTATCTTCAACCAGTTTCGAGTTATTGCCCCCTAAGAATCCGTGACATTGAGTTTGACCTTTCAGAGTCACTCAAGGTCAAAAGTCTTGGTGCCAAATGAAACACCATTTTACGAGTTCCTGAATGCTCATAATAGTAAATATCTCTACCTTCACCCAGTTTCAAGTTATAGCCCTCTGAACATGTGGCCTTGATTTTGACCTCTAAAGGTCACTCGATTACCTCCAAAGTATCATCCCTTTTTTTGAGGACCACTGTCCATATATCCTGAAAGCTTCATGTCATTTCATTCAGCCATTTTTAATAACGTTGCTAACATACAAACAAAGCAACTCGACCGAAAACAATATCTCGCGGGACTCCGTCCGGTCGAGGTAAATATGCAGACTGAGTTGAGAACGAAATGAAGGAGTGAGAAGGCAGTTATGATAGATGGTAATGGCTTCATCCTCGCCGACATTCACATCCACACTACGCCAACTCATACCCCTGAAAACATAATGTAAACTCAATACAACTATAAACTTAACCTTTAAAAAATTACACGTGTCCATACAAGGCATTGGTTAAAACATCATATCTTCCTTTCTTAACAATGATTTCTATCATACTATTAATGCATTGCACTGCTTGAGATATGGGTCAGAGTGAAGTTATGAACCAGACAGAGGGTAACGTAATCTAACGGTGCCTGACTTAAAAGGATCTAATTTCTGGGATCTAACCGTGCTGGATCTATCCTAAGTGTACATAACTTATTGGATCCTATTTAAAGGGACGTAAAGGGGGCTAACATAACCGGACCTAGCTAATATTGTAAGCACACAGATTCAGAATCCCCTCCCCCCTTCTATCTATCTGTCTGTCTGTCTCTGAGTTAGTGCCTCTCCCCTCAACCACCTCCAGCCATAATAGCTTGCCATGAAATTTCACTACATCGATATGGGATTCTTTTTGTTCTTTATTGTCCTTCCTCTGTGTAGTTGTTTCTTCTTCTTCTTTATTCTTCTTTGTTTTCTTGTGTACTGTTTCTGTGCATCATCCTTATTTCTCTCACTATTGTCCCCCATTAACTCTCTCTCTCTCTCTCTCTCTCTCTCTCTCTCTCAGTTATGTTTGGAAATGAGCGGTCCGGCCCAACTCGGCCCGACCCGACCTTCATGCTAAACGAGGCATAGGAACCCCTTGGAATTACGAGTTTTCCATGACAGTGTTCGGCTGTAACCAGTGAACGCGTCATTAACGAAATCAAACAGAAAAAAAGTTTCCATCTTAACACTGTGTTTTTCGGAATCAGCTCAACCAATTAAATATCAGAGATTCCGCCAATGATTTTTATCTGGGAGAAATTGTGGTAACATGGCATTCCCTAGCTCGTCACGCGCTCATAAAGCTCACTTCGCTGGTGATATCTAAGGCTGGTGGAGGAACTGTCAAAACAGAGAAAAGGAGTGGCCATGTGTGGTTTGCTACATGGGTGTGTGGGAAGTAATTCCATCTTGTGCAGTATTTGCAATAAGTAAGTGCATAAGAGATGCAGTGGTATTAGAGGTAAACTACGAGATAATGCTGATTTCGTGTGTGCAGTGTGTCAGGGAGAGCATGTAGAGATTGTCAGGAGTGACAGGATTGATCTCTTGAGTGTGAGGAAGAGTTTTGTTATGGGGGGAACATGTTATGTGCTGGAGGTGGGGTTGGAGCTAGCTCTGAGGCTGGGATAAGGAGTGTCTGGAGGAAGTGAAGTGAACTATTGCCTCTCCTGACAGAGAGTGCTCTTCTTCCGTGCGAAGGGATCTTTATAAGCAGCATTTGCTGGATGTGCAATGTTGTATGGTAGTGAGACCCGAGCAGTAAAGGAAGAAAATATTCGTAGGCTTAAACGTACAGAAACGACAGTGATTATATTGGTGTGTAGTGTGTCCTTGAATGCGAGGCCTGGGGGGGCTAGGTTTTATTGAAGAACCGGGAGGAAAGATGGGACTGGAGTGTACTGGTGTCGTGATAAGAAAGGGTAGTTCGAAATGGCTGAGGTATTTGGGGATGCGGAGCATGAGAGGTGTGGACGTCTAGAGTATGGCTGCAAGAAACAGACCGAAAATAACCTCGAACGAGGTCGTAGAGAGTGATCTCAGGGACAAAGGTTTGAATTGGGAGACTGCTATCTCTCTCTCTCTCTCTCTCTCTCTCTCTCTCTCTATATATATATATATACAGTATATACCGGTATATGTTCAGTGGTGACTTACTTTGTCGTCGCGTTGTGTCCATCATGATGTGAACGAAGATGACAACACTCTTATTAACAACACTTATAACCTGTATCCTCAGCACCTTAAGGCCCTGGACCACCCAACCATCGTTATTAATATGTCTGTTTAGCCATTGCATCCAAATGACCTAAACTTGAAATAATATACCCCCCCTGGGGGTAGAGGGGTTTCAAGAATACTCCCCCAGTATCCCTGCTTGTCGGACGAGGCGACTAAAAGGGTTGGTGGTGGGTTAGTGCCCCACCCCGTAAAAAGAACTAACTAAAAAAGCGAACAAAGCGCCTAGGACCCGGACGGACCATACGTTGACGACTAAGGAACGGACAAAGGACATTCTTAGGGTGGGAACGTGGAATGTGAGAAGAGTGAATGATGAAGTGAAAGAGAGAGAGAGATTGTTCAGGTGCTTGAGGATGCAAAAGTGGATATATGTGGATTGACTGAAACTAAATGGGAAGGTGAAAGGGTGAGAGAATGGGAATATGGTTTAGGTATATGTGCGGCAGTCAATGAAAATGAGAGGACAAGAGAGGGAGTATGTCTGATGATAAGCAAGAAGTGGAAGGAAAATATAAGAGAGTATGGAACAGTGAGTGCAAGGATTGTATGGGTGAGGATGAAAGTAGGTATACAAGCGTGGGCGATTGTATGTGTGTATGCCTCAACAGAGGATCGAGTGGCAAGAGTGAAAGATGAGTTTTGGGCGAGTGTAGAAGCGTGTATGGACAAGTTTGAGAGGAGCGAGAGAGTGCTGTTGATTGGAGACATGAATGGCAAAGTTGGGAATGTACGAGTGGATGGAGTGGTTGGTCAGTGGGGTGTGCCAGCTGACGTAGATGGGAATGGAAGTGCTTTGGTGGACATCTCTGCTTGTAAGGGGTTGGCAATAGCCAACACCTACTTTCGGCATAAGATGATCCACCGGTATACATGAAGAGTAATGAGGAGGATGGATGGTGAACTTGTTGAACGAAAGGCAATGATAGACTACGTGTGTGTGGATGAGCGAATGAGAAGACAAGTGTTGGATGCAGGAGTGTGGAGAGGGTGGGGGAATGGAGTCTCTGACCATCACTTAGTGATGGCCAAGGTAGAGCTGCAAAGAAAGTGGTTGAGGAGACGAAGGGGAAGACAGGAGGAAGCAATTCCTGTGAGAAGAGTGGAGAAATTGCAAGATAGTAAGAAAATGACAGAGTATAAGAGCATAGTGGAAGAAAGACTGGGAAGGTATGAGCTAGAGCAGATGGAAGGGGTGGAAGACGTATGTAAGATATTCACGGAAGAGATAGGCGCAGCGTGTGAGGCGGTTTGTGGAGTGAGGAGGAGATGCAAGGGTGTGCAAGGGACAGCAAGATGGAATGATGAGGTGAAACGAGCTGTGGAACAAAAGAAGAAGGCATATAGTGAATGGTTAGCGCGTAGAGGTAGGGAGAAGATGAGAGAGAGAAGAGAGAGGTATATGTGAGCAGGAGAAGGGAGGTTAAGAGACTGGTGAAGGAGAGTAAAAAGAAAGTGGATGAGGAGTTTGGGAGGTATCTGAGTGTGAAATGAAGGGAGAGTAAGAAATTGTTTTGGAAGGAGGTAAAGAAAGTAAGGCAGTGTGAAAGGGGAAATAGTAGGGGAGTGAAAGATAGGAATAATAGATTGTTGGTGGAGAAGAGAGAGAAACTGAGGAGATGGAAGGAGCACTTTGAGGATTTGTTGAATGTGGAGAGTGAGAGCAGTGCGAGTATAAGCGGTTGGGGAATGGCTGAGAGAAGAAGAGAGGAGAGGAGGGAGGAAGAGATCAGTAGGGTGGAAGTAGTGGAAGCGATGAAGAAGATTAAGTTGGGAAAGGACCCAGGAATTGATGGAGTGTGTGGTGAAATGCTTAGGTATGGGGGTGAGATTGTTGTGGAGTGGATATAGAAGTTGTGTAGATTGGCTTGGGAAGAGGGAAGGGTTCCAGAGGACTGGAAATCAGGTAAAATTGTTCCTTTTATTACAAAGGAAAACGAGAGAGAAGTATGTGGTAACCATAGGGCTATTTGCCTACTTAGTGTGACTGGTAAGATATATGGTAGAATACTCATTGATAGGGTTAGGCATATGACAGAGGAGCTAGTTGGAGAAGAACAAGGGGGATTTAGGAAGGGAAAAGGGTGTGTAGATCAGATATTTGTTCTAAGATGTTTAGTGGAGAAGTATCTAGAGAAGGGAAGGAAAGTGTATGCTGCCTTCATTGACTTGGAGAAAGCTTATGACAGAATAGATAGGCAAGGTATGTGAAAGTTATTAAGAATATATGGAGTGGAGGGGAAATTGTTGAGTGCTGTGAAGAGTATGTACGAGGGAGCTAAGGTTACGGTGCGAGTGGATGGTGAGCTGAGTGATTTCTTTGATCTCAATGTGGGACTGAAACAGGGTTGTATGATGTCTCCATGGCTGTTTAATATATACATGGATGGGGTTCTAAAGGAGGTGCAGGGTAGGGCAGTGGATGTGGGGGTCGCTCTAATGAATGAGGGTGAGATTTGGAAGCTTCCGGTGTTGCTGTTTGCTGATGATACAGTACTGTTGATTGAAGTTGAATGGGAGTTGCAAGGTTTGGTGAATGAATTTGGGACAGTGTGTAGGAGGAGGAATCTGAAAGTTAATGTAAACAAAAGTAAAGTTATGGTGTTTGAGAGGAACGAAGTCACAGAGTGTGCAGTGAGGTTGGATGGTGAGGATATGGAGGATGTGAGTGCATTCAAGTACTTGGGTAGTGTGATGAGTAAGGAT
>NC_136970.1:16540379-16552879 GCF_032717465.1 Coenobita brevimanus | reverse complement strand
CAGCAGAGATGGTTTACCCCTGCCACATTATAAAAGACCCATCCCCTTACCTGCACCCGACCTGATCAGCTGATCAGACAAATGCGAAAGAATATCCTCTCAGGGCTGTGTCATCATTTATTCATTCACAGTTTCTCTCCATTCATTTCTATCACGCACAGCCACTCTTCCTTGCTCAATAGACATCCCTCTCGCATCCAACGTTCTCTTCACACTGTCCATCCATTCTATTCGTGGTCTTCCTCTCAGCCTTACACCTCTCCCATCAGACCCAGTTATCATTTTCAAAAAATTGCTCATTATCCATTCTCTTCATATACCCAAACCATCGCAACACCCTCTGCTCAACTCAATCAGCCATCTCCCGCACAACTCCAGTTCTCCTTCGCACTTCATCATTTCTCACTCGATCCATACACGTCACTCCACACATACTCCTCAGACACCTCATCTCCATTACATTCAAACTTTTCCTCTCTGCTACACCCATATTCCATGTTTCAGCCCCATATAGGCTAACGCAGTCAGTACCACAGCACCCTCATACAGCCTTCTCTTTACATCCATTCTAAGCGAACGACACCTAAAAACTTGTTTCATTCCTCCCAGCACCTTTCCTACTTCATTCATTCTAAACATCACTTTTGGTGTCATAAAGACTTTGTAGTTACTTGTAGAGAAGTATATTTTAGACTTGTGGTCGAGCGGCTTTTATATCTTGTAGTAGTTTCCCCACCAGATGTCATGTAGTGACGGGAGAGGTAAAGAATAGTATGGGACTATTTTTATTTGTCTTGGAAATATTAAACAGGTATAAGAGTATAAGTCCCGGGTAGCTACCTCCCTGTCTCGCTATCTCTCTCTCTTTCTGTTCTAAGGCTAATCTCCGTCTCGACCTCTCTCTAGGGTCGCTTGTCTCCTTCTAAACTCTCTTTCCTAAAATCTGGTGTAGTAGGGGTGTGTCACGTATGTTCCTCATGGTTACCAGATCTTTCTCACGAGAGGACTGCTGACAGCTAACTGCATCATCTTCTTACTGGCCGCTGTCGTCAGCTTTCCTCCGTGTAAGCATGTTTAGCGCTGCTCGATTCTCGCAGACACAACACCTTCTCATCATTTGACTTCCTGCTTCTATCTGTCTCTCTATCTATCTATTTATCTATCTATCTATTATGTAGTCCTATATTTGCTCGGCCGCGCGAAAATGGCGTACCATCGACATTTAATAGTTATAATATATTAATACATACTACATACACATTATAATGAACTTATAAGCTAATTAAGTGAAATACATAATATTGTAAAGTAACATAATTGTATGAATATTGTATACATATATTATTCATAGTAAATAGTGATTATTCAGTAATATTACATTTTAAATAAGTTGTATACATATTGGAATAAATGCATTAAAGTAAATTATTTAACTGTAATACTGGATCTATTCTTCCATCCGCAGCAACATGTGACCCCAAGCATTAAAAACGCTCTACCTCCTCAAGCAACTCACCATTCAGAACTATATTCATCCTCCTACCATCTACCAACTTCTTACACTTCATTATTTTGCTCATATTCTCATTTACTCTCAGTTTCCTCCTTTCACACACCCTTCCAAACTCCTCTACCAATTGTCCCAATCTCTCCTCTGAATCAGCTACCAGTGGAGTATCATCTGCAAATAGCAACTGCTTCAGATTCCACTCTCTACCATCAGCATTCACCAGACTCAGACCTCCACCTACAACTCTTGCATTCACCTCCCTTACAACACCATCCATGTAAATATTAAACAAGCAAGGCGACCTCACATCCCTGCCTCAGCCTCACTCTCACGGGGAACCAGTCATTCACAGTATGTGCCACTCTTACACACGCTGTACTATTTACATAAAAACTTTTCACTCCTGGTAGTAACCTACCATTAAGTCCTTACAATCTTAAAACACTCCGCAAAGCCTCCATATCAATTCTATCATACGCTTCTCTAAATCCATGAACGCCCAAAACACATCCTTACCTTTCGCTAAATACATTTCACACGCCTGTCTCACAGCAAACACCTGATCCACGCAACCCCTCCCTCTCCTAAAGCCACACTGCTCATCACCAATCACTCCCTCTGTACCCTCTCTAACTCTCATAGTTAACGCTCTACCATATACCTTACCTACAACACTCAACAGATGTATACTCCTGAAGTTAATACATTCATACTTATCACCCATGCCTTTATATAACGGAACCACACAAACGCTTGCCCAGTCAATAAACACCATACCTCTCACAAAACACACTTTCAACAATCTTACTAACTACTCAGCAGTAGCTGCTCCACCACCTTTCAGGCATTCCACAGCACATCCATCCATACCTGCTGCTTTCCCTGTTTTCATCTCCTTTACTGCCTCCTGCACTTCCTCCTTCGTGATCAAAGAATCATTCAGCTCTATTCAGCTCTCCCAACACATTTATTCCTTGCACCCTTCCATCTGCCACAATTTCAGCCTCCCTTTCCTCCCGTACATTTACCAATCTTTCAAAATACTCCGTCCATCTCTTCCTTACTGCACCCATCTCAGTTAACATCCTTCCATCCTCAGCTTTTACAGTACTCACTCTGCCTTCCCAGACTCTGCCTTTTGAACCCTTTTCACCTCCTTCCAAAACATTTTCTTATTCTGTTGAAAATTCTCAGTCAACCGCCTACCCCATCTCTCATCTGCTGCCACTTTAGCATCACGCACAGCTCTTCTCGCCCTACTCCTCTTTTCCTTATACCTCGCATATGACACCTCATCCTTCCTCTGCAGCCAGGCTTCATAATTATGCACGTCTCTTCTCAGCCACAGCTGAGAAGAGCCGTGCTACTACACACCTGTAAAATTCTGTGATATTTTGAGCGGTTGCGAAGTTATCCTGCCAACATATACACAGACAGGCAGACAAAGTGATAACAATATCAGCTTCACTATCGCGGCTAATAGAAACATGACTGAAAATAACATGCATATTCTCACTGAAAAAAAAAAGGGGGGGGGGGATTTAATATTTTATACTCTAAAAGCCGCCTGCTGTGATGACCACGGAATGGGGAGAAATGGGGGAATGAGATTTTGGATGATTATAAGAAGGGCGCGATAGGGGAAGGATGACAGGGTTAACGTAGAGAATACCTGTAGGAGGCAGAGGAAAAGAAGAGGTAGAGAAGGAAGTACATGACGGAGATTATGGGGAATGCGAGGGACAGAAAAAGACAAATCAGAAACAGTAATTGGAAGAATAAGATGAGAGAGAGAGAGAGAGAGAGTACCGAAT
Source organism: Coenobita brevimanus (assembly GCF_032717465.1). NCBI lineage: Eukaryota > Metazoa > Arthropoda > Malacostraca > Decapoda > Coenobitidae > Coenobita > Coenobita brevimanus. The sequence continues at coordinate 16,549,555 of NC_136970.1, read as the reverse complement.
TGTCTTTCATTTTCTTTTGTGTGAGGTAAACTGCAGTTTGTGCGAGTCAGTGTTGCGGTAATTGAGTTTCCTGTCCTCCACTGGGAACCATCGAGTACACATAACGCAATATAACCTTTGGTCCTTCTTTATTTGCTATTCACTGGCTGGGAACTTTGTGCAACAGAACAGTTCTCAAGTTTTATATCAGTCCTTGGCTGACGTCCTTGCCTTTACGGTCTATAACCAACATTTTCTAAGCTGGGACATTGAACCTTGGACGTAAAAGTGAACTCAGCTATATGTGAATACAATAAGAGGTAGGTGGTGGTCCAGTGGTTATAGATGTTGCTGCTGTATGAGAAGACTGGAATTCGATTCCAGTCTTTTGCAGGGAACTGACTAATATTTTGAATTTCGTTAAAGCAGACTTTTGATTTTCCCACATATCATAAATAACACCCCATCAGTACCATCACACCAGGTCCGAATTGAACAGCCCTTGTACGAATGCAATATGGACGGTGAGTATCTGTGTTACAATGATGACGCGTGAAGAATGTGACACATTAAAAGGCTACTTGGTCTTAGGGAACAGGCTATCAGATCTAAGCCTAGAGGAGGATATATAAAAAGAAACCTGAACAGATACTACGAGAGAGAGAGAGAGAGAGAGAGAGAGAGAGAGAGAGAGAGAGAGAGAGAGAGAGAGAGAGAGAGACCTTGAGAATAAGCAACGGTGTTCGGTGGAGTCATACGTCAAGATTTACGTTGAAAGAGATAGAGGAAATGATTTTATCTCCCTCGCCACCTTACTGCCTGGTAGTTAATTCATTACTGTATATTTATTGTAAGGGTAATAGGCTTAGACTATTCTTAAAATCTGTTACTCCTTCAGGTATCTTCCACTTCGTAACACATTAGCATCCTTATTTTCATGAACTGCTGATCATCATCCCTTGTTTTATTATGTATTCGACTCTGGTCATTGTTTTAATCTGAGAATAAAGAGGAAAAATTAAGAGTGGGGCACAAAAATGTTGATAAAATTATGACACTTGAAAGTAAGGAATGGGATAAAGGTCGAAAGCGGAAGTAAATGAGGGGACAAAAATAGGGACAACGCAACAGGAGACAAATGATAAACCAAAGAAGAAGAAGAAGAAGAGGAAGAAACATGTATTACGGAAGTAGTAGAGGAGAAATATAGGCTGAAAGAAGGAACCCACGAAGCAGTAAGTGTTAATAAAAAGGAAAAACTGGAAGGCAATTAATCTAAACAGAAGGGAGGGAGAGTACAGACAATGGAAACCAAATATGACGGCGGAGGAAACTGAGGATGCGAAAAAGAGATACGAATGGACAAGAAGAAGGGAAGGATGGAGAAAAAGTTGTAGGGAGATGAAATAGCGTAATAGGTAAGAAGAAAGAAGAGGAGAAATGGTGGTTTAAGAAGAAACCACTCTCTCTCTCTCTCTCTCTCTCTCTCTCCAAGAACGAATAAATAACCGTGACAATCATAGGGTAGGCAATCGTACTTCAGTATTAGTCAAACTCTAGTTAGCTATCCTACCACCTTAATAACTCTTATAAACCTGTCAGCTTCAATGACTTCGCCAGAGCCAACAACGAGAAATGCTATGGAACTGTCTATGAACTGTTATTTTCCTCGCAAACAATAAATTAAATAAAAGCGTTCTGGTGGCAAGTGCGATTGGATGTGTCTATTTTTTTTCTTATTGTATTATTTTTTTTGAGAGGTAATATGATTATAGAAATTTCAACATATTATTCCATCAACGCAGTCATTATTCACTTGTCATTCTTCCCGTTTCCAACATATGATTCTTACTGTGAACCTTCTTTTTCCTTCATCCTCCTTACCACTATCTATCAGTCCTACAATATTCTGTTTACTATCTTTACTCAACCAGTTAATTTCTGTCCTCAGTTTATCACAATAGTCTTGCGTTTCATTTCCCAAATACTTTGCCTTCTCTCTCTCTTTCTCTCTCTCTCTCTCTCTCTCTCTCTCTCTCTCTCTCTCAAGAATACTCAGATCCTAGCATCTCCATTGCCAAGGCCAGGTGGCTGGATTAAATGCAAGTACGTGTGTGTGTGAATGTGTTTGAATGGATGAGTAAATGGGGAGTGTGTCGTCCTGTCTCGGCTACCTCCATTTCCCTGGGGGAAGCAGCCTAGGTATATACATAGACGTGTGTGTGTGTGTGTGTGTGTGTGTGTGTGTGTGTGTGTGTGTGTGTGTGTGTGTGTGAGATAGACAGACAGACAGGCAGACGGACAGACAAACAGACATACATACATACAGAGAAGGAACTAAATGAGGAAGAAACAGACGAGATAGGAGAACAACTGAGAAAAACTTATTTTAAATAATGGAAAGTTGAAAGTGCTGGACACGTGAAGACCTAATATTGAACAACACAAATAACCTGCATTAATAAGTAATCAACATCTCAGCACCACACACTGTCCCCTTTCAGAATTACGTATTTGACAATAGACAGCCTAAGTAATTTACAAATTGTATAAGTACATGGTGAGTACTGGGTTCACTGCATACTTCAGTTCCTGGTTGAAAACATGCCAAGATTGTATCAGCCATACAGACAAACAAGTAAGCCGCAAGGCTGTTTTTTTTTTTTTTTTCTTTTTTTTTACAAAGTTCCTGGAAACCTGGCAGCTGCAGTGAAAATGAACCAGAGTACAAATGTTACCACAACTTTGCTTTTTATGAAAAGTGCACACACACACACACACACACACACACACACACACACACACACACACACACACACACACACACACACACACACACACAACTACATTACTGTGCCAGCGATATGCATATGTTTATGGACAACAAGAAAAATATGAATGAAGGTAATGAGGGTAATAAATTAGAAAGCACATGACTGGGTGGATAGACAAGGATTGTGGAAAGTGTTAAGAATATATGGAACAGATGGGAAGTTGTTGAATGCCGTGAAGAGTATGTATGAGGGTGCTAAGGCTGCAGTGCGTGTGGACAGTGACCGGAGTGAATTTTTCTCTTTGAAGGGTAGATTGAAACAGTGATGTGTCATGTCTATATGGCTGTTCTGTCTGTATATGTATGGGGTTATGAAAGAGATACAGGGTAGGGCAGTGGATGCTGGAGCGGCCCTAGTGAGAGAGGACAGTTTTTGGAAACTCCCTGTACCGTTGTTTGCAGATGATACTGTGTTGTTAAGTGAAGCCGAAGGGGAGCTGCAAGGCTTGGTGGATGAGTTTGGGAGAGTATGTAAGAAACGGACTCTAAAGGTGAATGTAGGGAAGAGTAAAGTTATGGTCTTCGAGAGAAGTGAAGTCAGGGAATGTACAGTAAGGTTGGATGAAGAGGAAATGGAAAATGTGAGTACGTTTAAGTACCTGGGTAGTGTGATTAGTATGGATGGAAGTTTAGAGGGTGAAGTGCTTGAATGGGTACAACAAGGAAGAAAGGTTGCTGGTTCCTTTAAAGCAGTGATAAGAAACAGGGAAGTGAGCATGGAAGTGAAAAAGTTTCTACATGGCAGTATTGTGATACCAACTCTAACGTATGGAAGTGAAGCTTGGACCTTGTTGAAGGGACAGAAGTCAAAAGTGAGAGCAGTGGAAATGAGTTATTTGAAAGTAGCATGTGGAGTCACATAGAGATACAGAATGACAAATGAGGAAGTGAAGAAGCGTTGTGGTGTGGATGTGAATGTGATACGAAGTGTTAGGAGAAACACACTGAGGTGGTTTGGCCATGTAGAGAGGATGGAGAGTGAAAGACTGACAAGGAAAGAGTATGTGAGTGAGGTGGAAGGGGGAGAGGGATTGGGGAGGCCAAGTATGAGGTGGAGGGATGGAGTGAAAAGGTATATGAGTGAGGGGGTGTGATCTGGGGGCAGAGCAGTGAAAAGGCGAGGGACAGGGCGACATGGAGGCGATTTGTTTGTGGCCACCCCTTACGGTATTAAGGCTTCTGGCAATAGATTGATAGACAGATATTAGTGTTGTTTATATCCATCCCACAAAACTGTCAAGGCAACATAATTACACACTGGGACAAAACATTTTCATCTCTCATACCAGAACTTATCCCTTCCTTCTCAACTCCTATACTCTGTCACCTTATCCAGCCCTCACAACACTTCCTGTCTTCCTTCCCCTCACACCTAGCACCTTATCTTTACCTTATACTCTGTCACTTTATCTTACACAACACCTCATACACCTTCCTTCCCTTCCCTCCTACCGCCTTACCCCACCCATACCCTGTCATACTATCTCACCACACCACACTCCTTATCCCTTCTTTCCCCTTAATCTTACTATCATACCCCAGCTTTACAGTATCACATTATACCATCCACACCACACCTCTATCACCGTGCTTCCTTCCCACTCTACCACATCCTCTGCCACATTCCCCCCCGCCCCCTCCCCCGATCACCACTTCCACTATCCTTCATCCTCACCTCAACCCCCACCCCACTTCATCCTCAGTCTACCACCCTCACTTGAGCCATATTTCTCACACACCCCTCTTCATTCCCTCATCCCTTTTACCTTCCCAAACATACCCTACCACTCTCCCTTTCCTCTCACCCCGGCTCCCTCACCCCTCTCCCTCACCCCTAATCCACGCGTCTCATCATCACCTCACCACCCACCCTCTCGCTCTCACCTTCACCTTACGAACATCAACACAGAAAACGTAGCTATAATTTACTGTGAAGTGCACTATTGAGATTCACATTATTTTTGCATTACATGAATAGATGACCAATATGAAGTCTCGTTCCCTTTACAGCAATGACCACACTATTTTTGCAAATTATGTTTAGGTTAAAGAGACATTTTGGGGTAACAGACGCACGATTGTAATAACTTTTTTTTTTTTTCTTCATATAACTGCAACTCTCCAGTGTGTGTGTGTGTGTGTGTGAGACCACCTGTGTTGGACACTGGAGTATACAAGATATATATATATATATATATATATATATATATATATATATATATATATATATATATATATATATATATATATATATATATATCTTGTATATATATTGTTACATAGCCTATGATTTCATCATCCTTTGTGTAATTCTAACGTACAGTATGCTGCATGTTTGATCACGAGCGTGTTCTACCTCACTCCCCCCCTCCTCCCTTATAGTAGAGTAAGTCGTTCTTTCTGTTGTTCAGAGCGGGATTGTCAACTCTTTGTCCCCATGGCTTCATTTGCGCGTCCTTCTTACAAGTTGTATCAAGCTCTGCCGGCCCCTATATAATGAGCTCAGTCTCTGCATCATTGCCACTTAGATCTACTCCTCATTTTGTTCACATCTCTGTCCTCCCCTGTACAGTTATTATTGTGAGTGCTCAGGAAGTCTCCAACCATCTAGCAGCTGTGTGTAATTTGAGTATAACTGTTGTTGCATTTTTTTTCTTGTACTGTGTAGCATAAGGTTGATTCTTAGGCCTAGTAAGGTTTTTGTAATTTATGTGGGGTTCTTGTTGTCAGCCATCATTAATAATAATAATTTGTATCTGTAATAATTTATCTTGCATTGACTGAGCATTACCCAGTGTATTTTCATTTTATCAGGGCTGACTTAGATAGATTTACTCATGCTAACTTCGTGTTAATAGAGGCTATTGCAGTTAACCATATATTTAACCTGTTTTTTGCCATTACATTATCCTTATGAGTCCTGAATGTTATGTTGTTAGTTTGAGCATTAAACTTTAACTTGTAATTTTACCTAACTCTTTGTTTTGAACCTGGAACTTTACGGGGCAGTAGTGATTTTTAGTATTCTCACTTAAAGTGTACATTATCTTTCTCTGTTCCGTAACATAAATTTGGCGACCTTTCATCAGGATATTCAGGATATTATCATAAGGATATTGCTTGATATTTTGTGACTGTTACTTATTCATGATGTCTACTATTACTACACTTGATGAAGCCAAAGATTTTTTGTCAAATGTGCAAACAGTGTGTGATGTAGAAAACAGAACAAAGAATGAACTTTAGCTTGTTGCTCAACAATTGGGAATTGCAGTTCACTCTCATCATTCTAAAGATCAAATTGTTGGCATGATTAATAAAAGCTTGTTTAATGTAACTCCTCCAAATAAGCAAACGCAGATTGAATTAGCTAAGTTACAGCTAACCCTGCAGGAGTCTCGTGCTAAGGAGGCGGAGGCCCGTTCTAAGGAGGCTGAGGCACAAGTTGAACTTGCTAGGATTCAGGCAGACCATGAGTATCGCATGAAACAAGGTGGAACTGGATCATTTAGCTCTGATGATTTTGATGTGGCTAAAAATGTTAAACTTGTCCCTCCTTTTAATGAATCTGATTTAACAAAGTATTTTCAGTTGTTTGAGAGGGTAGCTACAGGTTTTAATTGGCCCAAAAAGTATTGGCCAGTACTCCTTCAAACTGTTCTCACCGGTAAAGCTCAAGTAACTTATGCATCTTTGCCTCAGGATCAATCTGATAATTATGATGTAGTTTAGAGCTTGATACTTAAGGCCTATGAGCTTGTTCCTGAAGCCTATAGAGTAAAATTTAGGACAACTTACAAGCAAGATAAGCAATCCCATGTTGAGTATGCAAAAATCAAAGAAGATCTGTTAGAGCAGTGGTTAAATTCTAAGAATGTGGATTCTGATTTTGGTAAATTTAAGCAGATGATTTTGCTGGAGGACTTCAAAAGGTGTATTAGTAAAGATGTAAGCCTATATCTTGAAGAGAAAAGAATAGATAATTTGTCTGATGCTGCAGTTTTAGCTGATGAATATGTTCTCACTCACAAGAGATATTCTAAAGAAAAAGGGAAAGCTGAGAGTAAGTACGTTGCCTCTACTCAGAGTACAGGTAACGGGAAAGAGAATAAAGATGATGTTTCTCAGGAAGTAAATACCAGCTCCACCTCTAGATTTCAGAAAAGTAAATGTACTTATTGTAGTAAGCTTAGTCATACTACGGAGAAATGTTTCAGGAGACAGCGTGATGTGAACAAAAAGGAGTCTTGAAATATTCAGTCAATTGGTCTAGTGTCCACCCTTGAGAGTTCCCATAATTCTTTAACTGAGTTAACTGAACCTGCTTTGAGGGGTAAATTAAATTCTTATGATGGAGCTCCTCTTTTGAGCAGTAACGTGGGTGACACTCTCAAGAGTTCATGTGCTAATTTCCTGTCTGATGGTTTTGTCAGTCCTCTGGACAATAATGACAGGAAATCAGTTAAAATATATCGTGATACAGGTGCTTGCCATTCCCTTATGCTGACCAGTGTTCTAGGCTCTAATGCTAATTCCTCTGATGAAACTGTAATCTTACAAGGTGTAGGGAATAATTACTTCTCTGTCCCTCTGTGCAGAGTGAATTTAGAGTCTGGTTTTGTTAATGGTTCCGTTATGGTTGGGTTGGTTGAGACACTCCCAATGTCAGGTGTAACTTTCTTACTTGGAAATGATATTGGTGGAAGTCAAGTGTGTCCAGCTCCTCAGTTGTCTAGTGAGCCGGTGGCTGCGACCCAGGATTGTGATGTCCCTGATGTGTTCCCTGCATGTGCTGTCACTTGGGCTAAGTCTAAAGTTACTGGTGATTTAGAGGATAATGATGATGATGTTATCCTAGCTGACACTTTTCTTGCTAATTTGGACCACTCACCAGATGAGGCAATACCCCGTAGTGTTGATAATTTGTCTCGTCAAGAGTTGATTGAGTTGCAGGTTGCTGACCCTGAGTTGAAAGGTCTAGTTAACTCTGCTTACAGTGAAGAAGAGTCAGCCGGTGCTTCTACTTGTTATTATGTAAAGTCAGGAGTACTTATGAGGAAGTGGAGACCCCCAACAGCATCAGCCGACTGTGAATGGGAGGTTGTACATCAAGTTGTCATCCCTCGTGTTTGTAGGCAGGATATCATTAGAGTGGCTCATGATTCCAGTTTGGCAGGACACCTTGGAGTGAGGAAGACTGTGGCACGCTTTTTGAAACACTTCTACTGGCCAGGTATCTTCAGGGATGTTTCCTGGTATTGTAAGTCTTGTCACACCTGTCAAGTTGTGGGGAAGTGTAATCAGACCGAAAAGGTTGCACCTCTAGTTCCCATTCCTCCTTTTGAGGCGCCTTTCACCCGTGTGTTGGTGGATATTGTGGGCCCTCTTCCTAAGACTTCTTCAGGATTTTCTTATGTGTTGACCCTGATTGATATGGCTACTCGTTATCCTGAAGCCATTCCACTTAGAAATATCTCAGCAAAGAACGCGGTTAAGGAAATGCTAGGGTTCTTCACAAAGTTTGGTCTGTCCAAGGAGGTACAGTCAGACCGGGGAAGTAATTTCATGTCAAATGTTTTCAAGCAGTCTCTGAAAGAGTTGGGCATCACCCAGATCACGTCTTCAGCTTACCATCCCCAGACCCAAGGAGCGTTGGAGAGATATCATCAAACACTCAAATCGATGCTCAAGAAATACTGTTTGGAACATCAGAAAGACTGGGATAAGTGTCTTCCATTTGTTGTGTTTGCCGCAAGAGAATCTCCAAATGAATCACTGGGCTTCTCACCTTTTGAACTACTGTTTGGCCATGAAGTAAGAGGACCCCTTAAGTTACTCAAGGAATGCTGGCTGTCGGAGGAAGATGACGTCAACCTGCTGGAGTATGTGATGAAGTTCAAAGAACGGCTGTCCACTGCTTTACAGCTGGTGAGAGAGAATTTAGGAGCTGCTCAGGAGAAGATGAAGACTTGGTATGATAAGAAGTCCAGGTTACGCCACTTTCAGCCAGGAGAACAGGTTTTGATTCTGCTACCAGTGCATGGGCAACCTCTTCAAGCCAAGTTTAGTGGTCCTTATTTCGTGGAGAAGAAACTCAGTGATGTTAACTATGTCATCGCCACACCAGATCGTAGAAAGAACAAGCAACTTTGTCACATCAACATGCTAAAGTTATATCACAGGCGGGACGAAAATAATCCAGTCTGCACTGTAGCTGTTCCACCTGAGTCTGCAAGTGAAGCTCTCCCATGCAGTATGAGCCTGAGTGATAGTTTGGGGAAGAATCCTGATATCATGAATGATCTCCAGACTAAGCTTTCTCATCTACCTCCCGAGGAAAGGCAGGAGTTTTCGGCATTACTGC
>NC_136970.1:16505379-16535379 GCF_032717465.1 Coenobita brevimanus | reverse complement strand
ATATACCTAATATACTACATAAATTTTAAATATTCTTCTTGGATTCTTTTTTTTCACACGACTCCCCGTCACTCTCACCTCTACTTCCCCCTCCTCCGGCTTTCCTTTGCTTCAGAAATCATTTTCTTTTTCCCACCAACACTTCCCATCACTCAAACCTTTTCTCCTTCCCCTTGTCTATTCTCAACCGTAATAATACGAATGATAAGGTAAAGCTGTATATTACATACAGTTACAGCCGTCCAGATTCAATTATACGCACACATGCAGTCACGTGAACAAGCAATTTACATTTACTTCCAGTCTGTACTCAAGCATGTAATACTGTGTGTGTACATGCAAACACGCACATACCACCACATATACACGGATTTATATGCACACAACCATACATAAAGTGAACTGTAGGTTACTAAAAATCAGATAAGAAGATACAATTTTACACATATTCCGTCAAAGGCAAATCACACACACACACACACACACACACACACACACACACACACACACACACACACACGCACACACACATTCATATCAAAGCACAAAGAGAGAGAGAGAGAGAGAGAGAGAGAGAGAGAGAGAGAGAGAGGAGGGGGAAAGGGTAAAAGGAATCAGAATGCAGGGAATACTAGCAGTAACAGATGTCATGATCCTTATTCTTGTTACCATCTGACTAATTTATTTAAATATATCTTTCATATTTCCAGAATTAAAGAGATTGTTTCTACCCCTTCACTATGAGGGTTGCGGCAAAGTTGAATAAATTGTTTGGACGTAAAATGAATGAAAAACAGAAAGAAAATCGTCATTTGGTGGAACAAGTTAGGCCTGATATCCAGGTTTGTCTTTGTACATCGAGGCATATTTTCATTCACTCGTATTTATAAACGTCCAGAAATCCGACTGTGTGAAAGATGAAGAGTAATATAGGAAGATGAACGTGCTGGGCTGTTTGAAGGAAGGCTTACCTGTTTCATATTGACCTGGTTCTCACATTTCTACCTGCTTTACCTTCCTTTTTTATCTCTTACCTCCGTGTTTATCCTTACATTCTCTCTCTCTCTCTCTCTCTCTCTCTCTCTCTCTCTCTCTGACCATGATGGGGCCGTAAGGACTAACGTCTGGGGTTGGGAAAACTAACGAAAGTAACATGAAACTCGCACAAAACTCCCCCAACCACTAGCACCCTGATGACTCTACTACGACTATATACCCACACGAAAAGTTAACAACCGGGAAAGTCCCCTGTATAACACTGTATCTCCTCATTTCAGTAATAGTTATATATATAGTATTATCCTCGTATTATTTGTATTCACTCTCCTCCATTCTCAACTGATGCCTCTCCTCTTTGTACTAAACACCGTTGTCTGTCTTACCTAGCCTTCACCCAAATTACTCGTATTTCTACTACTCCTACTACACACACACACACACACACACACACACACACACACACACACACAGAAAGATAACGCGTTTCTGTGCCTCAAACTTGCCTTACAGACTTCCCTTACACACCTGCCTCACACACCTGCGGCAACAGCAGTCATAACAGAGCAGGACTGTTTCTGTGGCTTCAAAATGTCCCCCTTATCTCAAACTAGTCGTGCTGAGGAAACGACACTACACAGGGACACTACACTACACACACACACACACACACACACACACAATTACAAAGACTTTAACTTAAACAATTAACTCTAACTTATTTATTCTATTAATATATACACTCAACTAATGAAAAGACAATTTAATTTTTATGTTTTAGCTGTAATCTGTGTAATCGTTGATACGCACCATTTTTGTTGACTCTAAGACTGACACGTGATTAGGCAGTCAAACAGGCAGATGGATAAACAGATCAATAGACATTAAGAAGACACACACCAACACTGATATATGACAACAGATAATATGACAGAACTGCAGGCTTATGAGGCGATCCCAGTGAAAGAAGAGTGGAAGAGAGGACAGGAGGAAGAAAAATGGGACAAAAATGTTAGGCTAATTCGGCTCATTATGTTGTTGGTGTAATGGGAGGAAAGGAGAGGAGAGGATGGATGGAATGAGGGAGGATAAGTGAGGAAAGTGAGGGGGGGGGGACCAAAAGAGGGAAGAAAAGCATAGAAGAAGAGATGGAAGGATAGGAGAAAAAATGAAAAAAAAAAAAAAAAAGGACGAAAGATTAGAGAACTGATGAAAAGTGAGTCTGGGTGATGAGGTGTTGGTATGGGGCGTATATGTGGCATAAAGGAGGGATAATACACTCGTATATCAGTCCAATCACTGAAATAACTTATGCTTAATTGAGCCAAAATAATCCGCTATTGACCATACAAGAATTCCTTACTGTGACTCCACCACGGAAAGGGTCATTCAAGAGTGATTATAACCCTTTCATTCATAACCCTTTCCCTCACATGTATCAGAAACTTTGCCATTTTTACATAAGTCATGCAAGTTGCACTCTCTCTCTCTCTCTCTCTCTCTCTCTCTCTCTCTCTCTCTCTCTCTCTCTCTCTCTCTCTCTCTCTCTCTCTCTCTCTCAGTCAACTCCTCCAGCTTGTGTGTCTCACGCCATTTGCCTTTCCTTGTGGACACTTGATACATTTGGTCGTCACTGTCTTTTCATCGTTGCTTACCTCTTTTCTCTCGTTCGTACATATCTATATCTACATCTATATCTATATCTATCTCTCTGTCTATCTATCTATCTATCCACAAAACATACATAAAGACTGATAGATAGATAGATAGATAGATAGATTTTATCAATTAGCCAATCATCCATTCCATTATTGCTCTGAAGCGTATAGGTCCGGGGCTAATCTGCTTAGTTCAGACTTTAAGGCACAGCACGATGTTCGACCCTGACTGGCAGGCTGTAAGTAATAAATCCCAACATCCTCATCGAATCTAAGCTCCTATGGCCCACACCCGACACGAGCGCCTTAACTCACTACACTGCCAGACGTCCATTTGGGTGCATGGTTACCCTTCACCGCAGTAGCCGGTTTCCACAAATCATTGATGGTATTTATCCATATACCTCAACACACACACACACACACACACACACACACACTGTACAAAGAATGAAAAGATGAAAGATACGCAGCAGAAGCTGAGAGATGTAAAAGTAAAATGCGGAAAGTGAGTAAGATGGAAGAGATACACGAAATGGGATGAACGAGAATGTGATAGAACATGCGCAACTAAGGTTGACACAGGAAGAAGTAAATAAGAATGGGTGAGAAATTGTAGTGTAGGTCAGGCATGAAAGTTCAAAGAGAAACCTGGAGTAAGAGAAGAGATGAAAACTACGTGATCGATGACGATGATGATGGTGTGTGTGACTGTGTGTGTGTGTGTGTGTGTGTGTGTGTGTGTGTGTGTGTGTGTGTGTGTGTGTGTGTGTGTGTGTGTGTGTGTGTGTGTGTGTGTGTGTGTGTGTGTGGAGAGAGAGAGAGAGAGAGAGAGAGAGAGAGAGAGAGAGAGAGAGAGAGAGAGAGAGAGAGGGGTACTTATACCCCTACAATTTCATGACACACAACTAATCCAATCATCAAGCTGCTCTCCAGTGACCATAACCCCTGCCATAAATCCTACAGGCAGTAAGTAAGAGGGAATTTAAAGCGAGCGATAAATCCTCCACGTATCCGTCCCGTCAGTGTGGTGTGTCGGTGCAGTGATATAACGTGTCAAGGGAGGGTCGTGGTGCAGGTATATGATGGTACAATGGGATACAGGATGGTATAAAAGGTACAGGATGGTACAAGAGGTACAGGGTGGTAAAAGAGGTACAGGATGGTATATGAGGTGCAGGATGGTAGAAGTACAGGATGGTATATGAGGTGCAGGATGGTACAAGAGGTACAGGATGGTATATGAGGTGCAGGATGGTACAAGAGGTACAGGGTGGTACAAGAGGTACAGGGTGGTAAAAGAGGTACAGGATGGTATATGAGGTGCAGGATTGTAGAAGTACAGGATGGTATATGAGGTACAGGGTGGTAAAAGAGGTACAGGATGGTATATGAGGTGCAGGATGGTAGAAGTACAGGATGGTATATGAGGTGCAGGATGGTACAAGAGGTACAGGGTGGTAAAAGAAGTACAGGATGGTATAAGAGGTACAGGATGGTACAAGAGGTACAGGAGGAAGAAGGGTGAAGGTACAAAACATATAAATGTTGGTCGCGGTAGGTAAACATGCTAATGACGTCTCACCGGATCCTTAATGAGGATACAAAGGTTTATCGTAATTTCTTTTACCTTCATTAAGTCCTTCATCTTATGCTGTGCAAATAATCTTTGAAAACTGACATTTAAAGAACTAATTAATTATTGTTTTGTTCTGCCTGTGTTTCGATGTTTCTTAATATATCTGTAAATACTTGTAATTTTTGCTTCTCTTAAACATTCTGCCTGCGATAGTTTACAATTTGCTTCCTGTTTCTTGACTACACACACACACACACACACACACACACACACACACACACACACCACACACACACACACACACACACACACACACACACACACACACACACACACAAACTTCCATTAAAACATCATAATAATACTTAACAATTATACCTTCAGATAATCGTCGCAAACATTTCACCGGACCTCAGTGAGTTCAAAATTGACATAAAAACATCATCCGTTCTGTAGTAATAAAAAAAAAAAAAAAAAAGGAAAAGATAGTCCTACTCAAAGGTGTAGAGTGATACAAAAGGCCATTAAATCCTCCCCTCTTCCTGCAGACAATTTACGAGATAAATATGTTCAGCTAAAATACTAAAGAGACAGTAATATTCATTTAGGCTGGCATAAAAAAAAAAAAAAAAAAAATCGCCGCATTAACATGGCGGATGCTTTTACTCCCTCGGGTTGAAGGAAAGTGTAAAATTCCTGTCTCTGCCTCCACACTATCACATTCTATTAACTCCCTCCACTACCACACATCACTCCTTGGTTGAGTATAGCTGTGTGGTGGTGACATGGTGGACTCTTCACTACGAGGACGTACTCAGTTATCACATTTTTTACCTGGAAATATCGTGCCGAGCTGAGATATTCTCTTGGATTTATAGGGTTTCCACACACACACACACACACACACACACACACACACACACACACACACACACGCACACAAGCACACACACACACACATCGTGGCGACAAAGCTAAGTCGGTAAGAGTATAGTATTCTTATCCCCAAATTCACATGAGGAGAAATTCCCTCGAGTATAAAATAAATAAATAAATAAATGTTTCTTGTGAAAAAAACAAAACAAAAACAGGATCGTACTTTTTTATGCATAGGCTTAAAAAATTATGGCATACATTAAAAAGGAAATGGGATATTAAGGCATATTTCATGCATATGCAGGAAAGAAAGAAAGTAGTTGGTGAATGAGAGATAAAAGGAAAATTCTTGTAATTAGCGTATGTGATATAATAATAATACAGAAAACGGAAAATAATATGGCACTCCTTGAGCTGATGTAGAATATAAGTAAAAGATGAGAGAGAGAGAGAGAGAGAGAGAGAGAGAGAGAAAGAAAGCTGTTATGGTATCGTTAATGGCATGTGAGTGAGTCTGGAAAGTATATCACACATTCTTGGGTAGACAAAGGTGTCGAGGTGTCGTAAGATATGAAGGAAGAAAAAACGGCTCACCGAATAGGCGGGCAAAAAAAAAAAAAAGGAAAAGAAAGAAAGGACAAGCCCCCCCCCCCCAAAAAAAAAAGAATGTTATCCTTAATGCATTTGGTAAACAGTAAGATTTTTTTTTGTATGTGACACACTTCTTGGCAAAAAAAAATATTGAAGTGAAAAATGATGCACCAGATTCACAATTTGGAGAGAGAGAGAGAGAGAGAGAGAGAGAGAGAGAGATCTGTAACCCTCGTACGTCAGTAACACATAAAAGTGTAATATTTTATTGCCAGGACAAAGCGTAGTCCAACAATATATATATATATATATATATATATATATATATATATATATATATATATATATATATAGTATAGCGCAGCGAACTGACAGGTAAAAAAAAAGATATAGAAAATTATGAATGATATTCATGCGTTTGGTAGATAAACAGATAACAGACAAAATTTTCCTTTCATGGACAAAGTGAAAGAAGAAAAGAAAGAAAAAACAGCACAGTGAATGGACAGGTATGAATAAAAGACAAAGGAGAAAAATGTCCTGAATGCTTGCAGTAAAGGAATCAATAAAAGGTGAACATTTTCTTGCCCAGACAAAAAGTATCGTGAGAAAGAAAAGAATAAATAGTGCACCAGGTCGACAAAAAAAAAAATAATAATAATAATAATAAAATAAACTCAGAAGTTAAGGGTATAAATTTTGGAGGCCAGGGGGAGGCAAGCTTGATAATGTGCGTCTGTGTGTACACTTATGAACGTACGTGTGTGTGTGTGTGTGTGTGTTTGTGTGTGTGTGTGTGTGGGTGAGAGAGAGAATTTTTAAGCAAAATTCTGAGGCTTTACCGTATAAGGCAAGGTGGATAATGTATGAGTCTGTGTGTACACTTACGACCGTGTGTGTGTGTGTGTGTGTGTGTGTGTGTGTGTGTGTGTGTGTGTGTGAATTCCGAGCCAAGTAGCGCCAATCCCTACACTTTTATGGTGAAAGGGACCCAGCTGGAAGGTATGCCAGCTGGAGTAAACACATTCTGCTACTGCCAATACCCTAAAAAAAAAAAAAAAAAAAGTGGCATAGGATAGTGGGTCATTAGCTTTTAGCTTTTTTTGATATAACGCCTGAAAGTAAAACACACACACACACAACTCCTCCTCCTTCTCCTTCTCCTCCTACTACTATTATCTACTGTTAGTAGTACTGTACTACTATACTGCTCCAACTACTATTAGTACTGTAACTACTAACGAAGGGCAGAGTGTGGATATAAGTCCTTATGAGAAGTTTGGCTGTACTAACAATGGGAAAAAAAAAAAGAAAAAAGGAAGGTGGAGATACTAGTCCTTAGGAATAAATCTATCATCTAGAAATGGAAAAAAAAAATGGAGGGGGAAAAGGGACACGAGTCGTCAGTAAAGCTTCGGATCGACTGTAAATGTGGTGCATTGGAGTTGTGGTATAATTCCATGCTTAAATTTGATAAGGTCAGTGTCACGGGGTTTTTAATTTAAAAGCAATATTAAAGGTTAATGTTCAATAACACTGAAGAGCAGGGACAATGAATTGTCTTGCTAAATCAAGCAATGATTACTTTATGCCGGCCCGCTTCGCCGACTCTCTCAGAACGAAAATTTATAAACTTTCTCAACAGTACACAGCAAAGACTATTTACTCACAATTGCTGTTTATTAGTACTGTTAGCCTCTGGAGAAAGTTACTTCACCCCTGACAATAAATAATACTAATACTATTAATAATATCAGGTTCTTGCGGATCCATTAACTCCTAGAAGGCACAACGGATTTTAAGCTTAATACAACAAGACTGGCCTAAGTACCAGTTATGAATAGCAAAGCGTTTATGCAAGCTAGGAGCTATAAGGGAAATAAGCTTAATTATGGAGAAATGAAACACGAGTTTACATTACATTAAGCTCAAAGAAAAAGAACTGTTAAATTTATTGATTACAAAGAAATAAATTTAATGTTACATTTCAAAATGAATTCAAAATAAAGAGATCGCACTCACTCACTCACTCAAAAGCTAAATTCTTACGCCTAGGAAAACATGCGGCGCAGCCGGCCAGCATGTGAGGAAACAGCACACTTAACTAAACTCTTAAGTCTAGGAAAACAAAAAGAAAATACTGGCCAATGTAGTGTATCACCAAGGAAGGGTGGGAGCCTGGAGAACTGTAGTCTAGTGGAGCCTGGGTGCTAGATGACCTCTCTCACTCTCACTACTGGAGCACAGAACCTCACTCCGTCACGACAGACACTTGACTGAATTCAAATACGATGCGTGTGGTAGGATATTGTACTGGCCAGCGGAAGAAGACGTGGCCAATGGTTGAGGCAAGCAGGGGCGAACAATAAAGAAACAATAATATCGCTCAGAAGAGCACTTAATGATGTGCATTAGAAGGGTCACTTTTGAAACAGTGACGAATGTTTTGAAAAAAGTATACCACCGAAATGGAGAGAGAAACGGTTAACTGAATGATACACAGTGAGTTTTCCACTAATAGCTTGTGGTTTCTCACAAAAGGAAAATGTCGCGAATTTGATTCGTGACATTACGCCCCTACAAAATAAAATTATTTCCTTATGGGAAAAAATTTGTTGATATATATATATATATGTACACATCCTAACTCATTCACACAAGATTCACACTGTGGTGTGTGTGCTATCCTGCTACAGGAGAAAATCACTATCGCCAATGAGCGTAAAAACCTCGTATTTACGTTAATAGAGGCAAGCTTGAGGGAAAAAACTCCGTGACGACAGTGAAAATCCTGTACTCAGGTCAACCTGAGCGAAAGTTCGCTACATTTACACTGACAACTAATTGTTGTGTAGCGTTGTGTATGTGATACACAATGTAGGTGTGACAGTTGTAGTGTAACTGTACCTACTTGTAAAATCATGTAATACAAATTTATAGTAATTATTAATAATATGGCGACGACAAAGGCAGAGGAGAAGAGGCGGCAGCGTGCGGCAGACTATCAGCTGGCTCACACAGCAAAACTGCTACACCCATCGCTGTACCTGCAAAATCAATTAAGGTGGAGCATCAAAAGTGTCAATGAGACAAAAATTCTTATTACATTACAATTACTCTCTCTGCCTAGCAATCAGTACATGCTACAAAAAGTACGCTCTAGCTGAAAAATACGAATGACAGCCCAAGCTTCGTACATTCGAGGTCGCCATTAATTTATTAGGTACAACCTGGCATCCACCTCGCTCACATGCAGCGCAGCTGGCCAGCATGTGAGGGAACAGCACCTTAACAACATCCTATCACCCAGTTCAGGGGGAGCTCTAACCTGGCGTCTACCTCGCACAACATGCAGCGCAGCCAGCCAGCATGTGAGGGAACAGCACCTTAACAACTCTACGTTTACGATTAATGACAGGAAGCTGAGAATCACTACGCAATCTCGGGCAGGTCACGTTTTAACACCTACTGTGGGTGTGAACACTCGTGTGGATATTGTGTGACGTTCCGGGAATCATCAGAGAGGCCCACAGCTCGAGATGTTCCACAAGGTAATTCATACACAGCCTCGGACTGTCTCTGCAGGGTTCTCAAACTTCCCTCTTAACTTATGGTATACATGTATGTACAGGCCCAGGACACACTGTGTCCTGTGGGGCCAATGGGCGAGACGTCAGGTCTGCACCCACTTCACCACTACCCTGTCTCTCAACTGACTCAGAGATTACAGGTGTGGTTTCAAATGGCACAGGAAGGACATGTCCCTGATTTTTTTTTTTTTTTTATGCGAGGAAGAAGGAACCAAAGGCCATGAGCTCGCAGTAACAGTTCCCTCCAAGAGAAAAAACAAAATACAATAGAGAGCCAAATTCAAGATCCGATCATTTTGAGATGCCTGGACACACTGCGTTTGAAAGACTGGAGATCATAGGCAGCAGGAAATACAGATAGAGGAAGACAGTTCCAGAGCTGACCTGTTGCATATATGAAAGACTGGGAGTAACGGTTAACTCTTGCATTAGAGAGTTGGACAGAAAAGGGATGAGAGTTTGCTGCCAGACGGGTGCTACGCGCCCGTCGTAGAGGTGGAGGAAAGCAAGCAGACAGTTCAGAGGAGCAGTGACCATTAAAGTAGCGATAGAAAAGAGATAAAGATGCAACAGTGCGGCGAAGAGACAGAGGTTGAAGGGAGTCAGTAAGAGGAGGAGAGTTAATGAGACGAAAAGCCTTTGACTCCACCCTATTGAGAAGAGCTGTATGTGGGGAGCCTCCCCACACATGAGAGTTGTACTCCACACAGGGGCGGATAAAACCCCTGTATAGAGTCAACACTTGTGCAGGGGTAAAGAAAGAGCGGAGTCGGCTTAGCACACCCAATCTCTTGCAAGCAGATTTTACAAGAGATGTAATATGATCTTTCCAAGATAAGTCTCAAGTAAATGAAACCCCAAGCATGTTCAAGGATTATGCAGGATTAAGCTGAATATTATTAAACATTAATGGGTATACCTGTGGAAGATTTTGTCGGGTTGATAGGTGTAAGAACTGAGTCTTAGATGCAGTAAAGACAACCTTATTATTTTTACCCCAGTCAGAGATACGAGCCAAGTCAGACATTAGGTGTGCCATAGCCTCATCCCTTGTTTCTTGAAGTAAAGTTGAGATGGGCGTTGCGGGAACCGAATGGAAAGGTGAAGGATGGAGTCATCAGTGTATGAGTGGATAGGGTTAGATGTACAGCTTAGAAGATCATTGATGAATAAAAGGAAGAGAGTTGGTGATAGGACAGAGCCCTGAGGAACACCACTGTTGATAGATCTAGGAGAAGAACGATGGCCATCTACAACAGCGGCTATAGAACGACCAGAAAGGAAGCTAGCGATGAAGGCACAGATAGAAGGATAGAAACCGTAGGAGGGCAGTTTGGAAATTAAAGATTTATGCCAGACTCGATCGAAAGCCTTTGAGATGTCAAGTGCAATGGCAAAGCTTTCGCCAAAGTCCCGAAAGGAGGATGACCAGGAGTCTGAAAGGTAGGTGAGAAGATCGCCAGTGGAGCGTCCCTCACGGAACCCATACTGACGATCGGAAAGAAGGCTGTGATAGGAAAGATGCCTTAAAATTTTTCTATTAAGAATTGACTCGAAAACTTTTGAAATACAGGACGTTAAAGCAATTGGACGATAGTTGGAGGGTTGGGAGTGGTCACCCTTCTTTGGGACTGGCTGAATGAGAGCAAGCTTCCAGCAAGAAGGAAAGGTACAAGTTGACAGACAAAGGCGAAAGAGTTTGCCTAGGCAGGGTGTAAACACAGAAGCACAGTTCTCGAGAACAACAGGAGGGACCCCATCAGGCCCATATGCCTTGTTAGTACTGAGGCCAGTGATGGCAGAAAATACATCAACTGAAGAAATTTTAATGTCAGCCATGAGGAAGTCAGAGGGGAGAAGTGATGGAGGAACAGCACCGGAATCATCTAAGGTGGAATTGGAGGAGAAAGTCTGTGCAAAGAGATCTGCTTTATCAGTAGAAGAAATAGCTACAGAACCATCAGAGTAGAAAAGAGGAGGGAAGGATGATAAGGTAAAGTTGTTAGAAAGATTTTTGGCAAGGTGCCAGAAGGAGCGGGAAGAATTCGAGTTGGAGAGTTGATAGCATTTAGTATGGATGAAATTATTTTTAGTAGAGCGAAGAACAGACTTAGCACGATTCCGGGCAGAAACATAAAGATGATGTGATTCAGGGATGGGTTGGCTCCAGTACCTTTTGTAGGCCTTCTCCTTGTTGCGGACAGCATTAGGACAAGCGTGATTAAACCAAGGCTTTCTTGCGTTAGTCAAAGGATATGAGAAAGGAATGTATGCTTCCATGCCCGAGAGAATAACTTCCGTAATGCGCAAGGCACACTCAGATGGCTCACGGCCATGGAAGCAATAATCATTCCAGGGAAAATCAAATAAGTACAGCCTGAGGGCCTCCCAGTCCGCGGCTCCAAAATGCCACAGACGTTGTTTCCCTGGAGGGTCCACAGGCCGTACTGGAGTGATAGGACAGGTTAAGGTAATAAGGTTGTGATCGGAGGAGCTCAATGGAGAGAAAAGATTAACAGAGTAAGCAGAAGGATTAATTGTGAGGAAGAGGTCAAGAGTGTTGGAGCTCTCTCCAAGGCGGTCAGGGATACGGGTAGGGTGCTGTACAAGCTGCTCTAGGTCATTAAGGATAGAAAAGATGTAGGCTTGTTCACCAGGTGGATCCGTGAAAGGAGAGGAGATTGGTGTTACATGGACACACATTGCAGGAACGCACAAAACTATCTATGTCTCGTCCCATCCCTAGCCAGAAAAAGTCAGCTCGGAAACGGCCCTGGGTCCTCTTTTGCCCATGTGACCTCCTGAGGCTGAACAATGACCTCATTCTAACACTGCTTGACGGTACTTGGCAGGAACAACAAACTGCAGTCAAATCTCGCCCTCGGATGTTCGTGTCTCACGGTAGAGCCGTCCTTGTTTGCAAAGGAACTTGGCTCGACCTCCTCGTGAATACTTTATCACTCGACCCTTTTGTTTCTTCCACACGACAGCAAGTGTTGGGTCGGAGTGTTGTTCTTGAACAACAAGCTGGCTACACATCAGATCTTGCGGCGATTCAATGGTCACTGGGGTGACAGTCTGGAGCCTCAGCCATGGCTCGTGTTACTGTGGCCGAAGTCTGAGTAGCATCATCTTCAGTGCAACCATCCTTGACACCAGATATGTTACCTATAATGAGGTCAAATAAAAGTTCTGGCATGACAACTGCGAGTGTCGTACCAGTATAAAATGGAGATGCCACCTGGATACATCCCTCAGGGAACAATCTCACTGATCCATCAATAAGGTTTGCATGGATCTGTCAACCTGTATACTGCTCAGGCCGAACTAGACTCTGCTTGACAGAGCAACCTGAGGAACCATTATCTCTCAGGACCTTCACAGGACTGCCTCCCACAAACCCTGGCTGAACAAGGAAGGTACTGTCACCTGTGGGAGGGCCTGTGGAGGAAGCAGCTAGCCACTCATGAGGCTGCTGAATAAATGATGCGGCAAATATGGTGCCTTGAGACTTAGAAACTTAAGGGGTCGTACTCACTGCCTGTGGAGATGGAACATTGGCCATCTGTGGAGGGGGGTTCACTGTCACTGTGGGACTAGTGAACTGTGGGGGAGTACCCATACTGGTAGGGACGTGACCACCGTGCTGCTGCTGAGGAATGAAGGCTGCTTTCGCTTCCTGCCTCTTTTGAGCTGGTGGTGAAAAAGTTTGTCCCGACGTTCGGTTGCATGGCTGATACTGCTGCTGGTTAGGGTACCTGTTGTACCTCTTCCACTCAGGTTTCTGAGTGTTTTGCCCCTGGTCCTTCCTCTGCGGTTTTGGACCTTGGCCATTACTCTGAGAACGGCCTTGGTGCTGGGATTCAGTCTGAGACGGCTTCCCAGACTTGGCAGTATATTTTCTGCTGTTCCAGGTGTTTTGCTTACGAGTTTGATACCCGTATGCAGTGAAATATGCGTCAGCCTTTTCCGCCATTTGACTGGCATCTTTCACCTGACAGATCTTAAGCTGTGCTATGAGCTCAGCAGGCAACGACCTCTCTAGCTGTGTAAGCAGCATAAGGTCAATTATCCCCTCACACGTGGAAGGAGTTTCATCTTTCTCCATCCACTCATTTAAGTAAGCAGTGAGACGGTAGAGGAACTGAACAGCTGTCTCCTTGTCTTGGAGATGAGCTCGCATGAACTGAACTTTGGTGTCGTCTACTGTGAGACCATACGCCTTAATGAGTGCAGCTTTCATCATCTCATACGTGAGATTGTCTCCACGAATTCTGTGGAGAATATCGAGGGCAGGGCCCTCAAATAAACTAAGAAATTGGAGCCGCTTAGCTGCCTTATCCAGTTGATACATGTCTGCCATGTCCTCAAAACGAGCTATGTATGGCTCAATTCGCTCGCCTTCCTTGTATGAAGGAAGCTTGATGCGTGGGGTCGCCATAACATGTGCAAGGAGAACGCTCATGGAGCTTGGACCAACTGCACCAGATGTGTCTGAAGCCAACGAATCTCGCTTACACTTCAGCACTTCAAATTCATAGTTTTTCGCATGCCTCTCGCTCGGTACGTTTGTGTTCTCGTTCTCTCTCGTGTTGTTGTAACTCGTATTGATGTTCTCTCTCTTGTTCCTCATGCTGTTCTCGTTCGTGTTCTAAGTCAAGTTCGGGCTGTTTTGGCTTGTGTTCGCGCTGTTCTCGCTCGTATTCTCGCTCCTTTTCACGCTGCTCTTGCTCATATGCACGCTCTCTTTCACGTTGTTCATGCTGTTCTTGCTCGTATTCGCGCTGAATCTTACGCTCTTCATGGGCATCGTTCTCGAGCTGCTGCTCCTGATTATGCCATGAGAGTATGTACTCTTTAATTTCAGTTGCGTCTGTAAGACCCATATCTTTGGCTTCCTGTAAAAATACGGTGGTAGCCCTGTCGCTAATTTACTAAGCAAGACAAAACTGAGTACGGACTGCTGCTTCGCAAACGAATGCTAATAACACAAGTAAAGAATACAGACACAAGCTAGTGGTGACCAGTCTTATCTACTTAACTAGCAAAGAATAAAGCAAAAATGCAAAGGACTGGGAAGACTCAATAATTACCGCAATGGGTACGGCGACTTCCCAGGAGCGAATAAAATCGTCTGGCGTTGCCAAGAATAAAGTACTAAATAGAGTTAAGTACTCTATGGATTAATAAAGCAGAAATTCACTTGCTAAACTAACGGTAAACACCAGTAAGCTTGTGCCTATAAACTTTAATGATAAATACCTAAATATGAACGAGTGAGAATTTTCTCGTGAATAGCTTTAGAGCTAGAAGTTAATATCCTGGAATGAGGTCGCCAATTGTCACGGGGTTTTTAAAATAAATGCAATATTAAATGATAATGTTCAATAATACTGAAGAGCAGGGACAATGAATTGTCTTGCTAAATCAAGCAATGATTACTTTATGCCGGCCCGCTTCGCCGACTCTCTCAGAACGAAAATTTATAAACTTTCTCAACAGTACACAGCAGAGACTATTTACTCACAATTGCTGTTTATTAGTACTGTTAGCCTCTGGAGAAAGTTACTTCACCCCTGACAATAAATAATACTAATACTATTAATAATATCAGGTTCTTGCGGATCCGTTAACTCCTAGAAGGCACAATGGATTTTAAGCTTAATACAACAAGACTGGCCTAAGTACCAGTTATGAATAGCAAAGTGTTTATGCAAGCTAGGAGCTATAAGGGAAATAAACTTAATTATGGAGAAATGAAACACGAGTTTACATTACATTAAGCTCAAAGAAAAAGAACTGTTAAATTTATTGATTACAAAGAATTAAATTTAACGTTGTTCTGGTGTCAACATCTTTTTCCATATGAAGTTGTAGTATCACACATTTTACATAATAATTTTTAAAGCTGTTTAGTCATAATTAACAGTGTGTAATGAAGTGTGAATGATGAACAACCAAATATCATTTCGCTGTTAGCTGTGGTATAGAAGAAGGTGGATGGCAGACCACAAGGGCCACCCTGTTTCAATTATAAAATGAAGGTTAGGAGAAGTGATAAGATATCTGAATAGTGCGTAAGTGTAAAGTCCTGGGAAACCATTTATTATGTTGGTACATGTGAATGTACTTAATACCATTTTATAGAGGTGTATAATGTGCTAGTAGAGTTGTCATTTATCTCTACTTTTTGCATAAGCCCAGAGTATATGTAATGCTCGGCACCTCACTTTTTAACTGACCTCAGCACCGCGCCCTAGTCGGCTCGGTGAGTGTATAGCGTCAGAGGCCGTTTTACAGTTTTAAAGGGAGGTTGTGTCGCTCTTACATATCTCTCGGGTCGCAGTTATATTATTCTGTACCCAATAAAAAGAGATTTAATCTGCTCATTTCTGTCACCTTACGCTACCACTTAATAACAGACCAGCTTCCACCTTCTCGTGGCAGAGGACCTTTGGTGGGAAGTGTCGGGCAGTGACGGCGAGTAGCTGACTTGTACTACAGACAGTGTCGTCGATCCAACACGGTGGTCTAGTTATACTATACAGCAGAACACTTAATATGTAGTCAACTGCTACTCCATAACGGCTACATTAAATTGGTGGCCAGCAGTGCGACGATACATTTTATTGGTGCTAGCAGTGGCACGATATTTAGTGCTAGCTGTGTACCGATACAACGTTACATTTCAAAATGAATTCAAAATAAAGAGATCGCACTCACTCACTCACTCAAAAGCTAAATTCTTACGCCTAGGAAAACATGTGGCACAGCCGGCCAGCATGTGAGGAAACAGCACACATAACTAAACTCTTAAGTCTAGGAAAACAAAAAGAAAATACTGGTCAATGTAGCGTATCACCAAGGAAGGGTGGGAGCCTGGAGAACTGTAGTCTAGTGGAGTCTGGGTGCTAGATGACCTCTCTCACTCTCACTACTGGAGCACAGAACCTCACTCCGTCGCGACAGACACTTGACTGAATTCAAATACGATGTGTGTGGTAGGATATTGTACAGGCCAGCGGAAGAAGGCGTGGCCAACGGTTGAGGTAAGCAGGGGTGAACAATAAAGAAACAATAATATCGCTCAGTAGAGCACTTAATGACGTGCATTAGAGCGGTCACTTTTGAAACAGTGACGAATGTTTTGAAAAAAGTATACCACCGAAATGGAGAGAGAAACGGTTAACTGAACGATACACAGTGAGTTTTCCACTAATAGTTTGTGGTTTCTCACAAATGGAAAATGCCGCGAATTTGATTCGTGACAGTCAGGATGATGGTAATTCTGAGTCTGGGATTCTGCTGCTTTCATAATTTTTCGTTTTTTTCCGCCATATCTCAATCGAAAATAATCATTCGTAATCACACCAGTAGCACTGTTATTTCAGTTACCATGTTAATTCCTTCAGTAAATCAAGTGTTTGTTATCACCCGCCTCTAGCAAGGTGAGGCAGTGTAGCTTTTGTCGGTGTGTGTGAGTGCATGTGTGTACCTGATACCAAAATTTTTCAAAAAGTTCCGGTCAAATTTTCACCAAACCTTCAGGAAATAGCATGTGGATGTGCAGAAGCATGTTGCTTTTGGTGAGGATCTGATAAAAGACGACGGAATGCCAGCCGCCATATATTTATTTTTAATATGGAATAGCTTTTTGCGAAACGCAGTGGCTGGTTCTGTAATCAGCATTCGACCACCCAATGCTTTTGCTTCATTTTTAAAATTTTCTTACCACTGTCCTTGCGTCGGAAAAATCATTGCAGTTAAGTGGTAGGAAAAAATAATCACCAACCCCTTTGGCACAATAAATGTTTGTATTCTTCAGGCCACTAAGTAAATGTAATTAAATCTGCAGCGACCCCTTCTAGGCCCGTATTCTAGTCGGATGAGGAAGCTCCTTAAAACCTCTCCTTAAGCTGTTTATTTTGTTTATTATATCTTACTGTTCTCTTCTGTGTTACGTAAACCCTCCCAGTATGTCATACTCTGCATAATTACCGTACATAAGTATATTAACTACCCATATCCAAAAATGAATCACTTCTGAATAGGCTTTAGGAGCTTCCTGAATCGAGGAGAATACGACTTCTATACATCTTTTCCATGTGACGTCACGAGTCATGTGACTTGTTTACGACGCTACATTGGACAGTAAATTATCGGAAGTCTAGAGAGAGAAAACTGAAGATTCCACAATGGTATTTCACTGCTGTGCCTTCGGCTGTAAGACAAGGCAGAAAACTGGAAGTGGGGTACACTTCTACCGGTTTCCAGCCAATGAGGAAAGGCGGCATAAGTGGACAGGTGCCGTGAAGAGGGAGAATTGGTAGCTGACGGCCTACTCCCGCCTCTGTAGCAAGCATCTCATATCAGGTAAGCCGATGATCTGTGAATAGATACGGGCATATCTATCATTCTTTGCAGTTGCAGATGTCATGGAATATCCTAATTATGTTAATGTCACGGAGTACAAGACCCACATGGCCACGTGTGTGCGTGGGAAAAGAGGGAGAGGGTCAGTGTCACAGGCCTTGTTTTGGTATTATTCCAGAGTTTCACTCAAACGAAATCGGGCATAATCTTTATCCTCCATAGCAGTGATGATCAAGAATGTTAGATGCGTAAGTAAAACTGATTAAATTACATGTTAGGTCATACTGAAGGTTAGGTTAGGTAAGGTTAGGCTAGGTAAGGTTAGGTTAGGTTTAACCTTAAATTTGTATTTTTTCAATGTTTTTCAGTGTAATTCATTTGAAACTGATATTTGTGTCATGGTGGATCACTTTAATAGGTGTGCAGTACAATGCACTATTGAACACTTCAGTGTAAAATTATAGTATACCACTGTGAGTCTGTATGCAAAACTATGCTTCAGTTACAACTAAAGCATAATTACTAGTACTACTACGTATAATTTTCAGGTTTATTGCTCCACTGAAAGCCAAACTGCCAATACATGTGTCAGTTAAATATACATTTTTCACTGAGTACAAAAAGACTTTAATCACAATTGAGAGGATAAATACTGTACTTATATCAACAGCCCTTTATATATAGGTATGTACTATGACGTTCTTGTTAATGTAAAATGTAATATTAAAGTTTTATTGCTGAAGTCGTTAAGTTTTATGTTGTTGTATTCATCATTCATTGGCATGAAATAAATGACCTTAATTTGAATTTGTGCCAATGTTATGTTTCAGTTGCACTGTAAAAGTTAACTTGGCAATTTTGACATAGTGTCAATTATGCATTTTATATTAAACTATTTTAAACACATATATAGGCT
Source organism: Coenobita brevimanus (assembly GCF_032717465.1). Taxonomy (NCBI): domain Eukaryota; kingdom Metazoa; phylum Arthropoda; class Malacostraca; order Decapoda; family Coenobitidae; genus Coenobita; species Coenobita brevimanus. The sequence goes on along the minus strand of NC_136970.1, from coordinate 16,516,800 downwards.
GTGTGTATGCATCTAGGCCTATAATTACTGAAATTTCCTAAATGAGTAAATTTTTGGCAGTTTTTGGAATCACACCTAACACACTGAACCTAAAAATTATCATTTTTCAGTGTTTTATAGTGTGATTGATTTGAATTTAATATTCATTTTGTCGGAAATTACTTTCTTTTTACACCAAACCAAACTAATCCAACCAGCCTAACCTAACCTAACCTAACCTAGGACCTAACTTGAAGATTAAGAAGAGAGAACAACTGCAGTAGACCAATCGGCCGATGCTAGACAGCTCCAATAAAAGCGTGACTTATCTACCCTTCCTAAAATAGCCCATGCAGACCCATGCCAAGCAGCTCTCACAGGAGTGTGACCACAAGAATGACAAATTTTATATGCAACCTATACCTGCCATATGCTTATGTAGCCTATGCTTGAAACTTTCTAGAGAGGGACCAGCAGCTACGTCACTTGGTAACCTATTCCATTCATCAACTAGTCGATTCACAGTGTATACAATCCCTACCCCCTTGGCCTCATGTAAAAAAATTGCTGACTACCAAGATAATTAACATATGCTAATCGCAGCTAGCTATATTACACATATACAATGTGAATGTCTGTATACCCTGAGGGATGCCCTGGTTGAGCTTTGACGGGGTGTTCACCAAATACTAGTGATAGAGGTCACCATAGCTAAGATCTGGTTTCAGTCCCCAATCCTTGAAACTGGTGAACTTCTCACTAGATATGGTGTAAGGATCCAGCCCCAAACACTTCATCTTGTTCCTGTACATATCTTGGTGGCGTCGATCCAGATATCTGGTTATATCTGACAGTTCCATCTCTGACAGCCTTGTCTGGACAGCCACTACTGCGAGGAGTTTGTCGTCCAATATCGAGTTGTAAACAAAACCATGTGATTTCTGTGACGTCACTGGGAAAGGTCTATAGTCGTGACGCGTGACTCTGAGGTTGTTATTATCGTGCCCTGGCAACCTGTCATTCAAAAGTACGTCAGATTTCGTGTATACTATGAGACGCATGTGATTCGTGTATAATATGTTCGTGTATAATAATATTCTTGTATAATATCTTCGTGCATAATAATATGATTCTTATATATTATGATACGAAATCAGACGCACTTTTGAATGGTAGGTTGCCCGGGTACGATAATGACAACCTCAGAGTCGTGCGCCGCAGCTATAGTGACTGGGTTGAACATCACTACCAGTACAATATTTCTTGGCAAAAAAGCAGAACATTCACAACAAATTTTTGCAGTAGAGTAATAATAAAATGCCAGTATTATGCATGAAAGGCTAATTACTGGTACAATTTAAAATAACATAGGAGCGCTGGGGAGGGGGAATTTGCCACTATCGATTTGAAATGCAGTTTGCCTATCAGAAGAGAGAGAGAGAGAGAGAGAGATGGGGGGGTAAGAGTTACTGTTTGCCAAAATAGCTGTTACAGAGATTACATATTCGGGCATTACAATTAAAAAAAAAAAAAAATAGAGGGAGAGAGAAAAAGTCAAGGGATCGAACTATTAAGGCCACAGAATTTGATTCCACCGATGTGTAATGGTGTTTTGGCCATCACGCGGTGGGGCCAGAACGGGGCTCGCCTTCCGTGTTATTAGTCCTCGTTCCCAGCACCGTATTTTGCTGCCTGGCTTCCACGCACTCATTGGTTTTTACACAGCTCTGCCTTCCACCTAATGCCCGTATTTTTCTATTTTGTGGCACGTATCTGTGCGCAAGGGATTTTTTTTTTTCACGGATCTTTTTTTCTCTCTCTCTCTCTCTCTTTGTACATTTTTCTGGGGGGGACACTTTTCATTCTGGGTGCACTTTTTTTTTTTTTTTTACGGGTATGTTTTCCCTTCTTGGTGCATGAAAGTAAATGGTAATATTTCTTTAGGGATTAATCTAGTTTCCCTTTTTGCAGCATGGAATTTCTTTTTTTTTTTTTTCCTTTTTTTACGGATCTGTGTATCTCCTCTACTGGCGCAAGTGAATACCATTATTTCTTCACCTAGCTGCGCATTTTGCATACTGCATGAGGGAAAATTATTTTTTCGAATCTTGCCTGAAGGCATTGTATTTTTTTCCTTTTTTTGTGAGGGGGGCTTGCACATACTATCTTCTTCCTTCGAGGGAGTAATTATTGTTGACATGGATATTCTTATTATGCTGTGCGGTGAATAATTCTTATATACCAGGCTCCACATACCACAGCCTGGTGGTGGTGTGTGGGGGTGGGAAGGAAAACTGGTTATGGTACGTTAAGAACACGTGGCTACACATAAAGGTACCACAGCCTAGCGGTGGTGTGTGGGGCTGGGAAGGAGAACTGGTTACGTTAAAAACACGTGGCTACACATAAAGGTACTACAGCCGTGTAATGGCGGTGTGTGGGAATATGAAGAACGGTATTTTAAGGACAGTACTTAGCATAGCAAGTCCCACAAGCCAAGCTGTGGTATAATCGTGAGCAAAAGTTCATGAACAGTCCTCTGCCAGCGTTGTGTCCTGCCGTCCATATTTCTCATTCCTCCCCAAGCATTTGAGCACAGGCACCCTTCCTTCTCTCATTCTTTTGCTTTGTGCTTCATAACTCAGGTACATATAAATAATTAAACTGACATCAGTTCATTGCTACAGCCTGCAGAGAATTCGTCGAAAAACTTTTGCACACGGCGGTGCCTCCGTGTGTAACCAGTGTACTTTGGGATCTGCATATACCGCCGTTTGCCTCCAGAGAATAATTATATTTCGCACTGGTTAGTGTATTTTGCCGTTTTGCCATGAGGGAGTAAGTGATACTTTCGCACGGGTTTGTGTAATTTGCCGCCCCGCTATGAGGGAATACGTGTTACTTCTCGCAGGTTTACGAATTCTACCGTATTGCTAAAAGAATATTTTACTTTCGTCATTACTGTTGCGTCTTATTGTAGTTTACTTCTGCTGCTACAAAACAGTTTCATTCATTACAGAGGAGACCCATATATAGTAGAGAGAAGAAGTTAATTAAGCCTGTATCTAACCCCTCTTAATTCTTCAAGTCTCTTCTGAACAAAATAAAATCGTGCGGCGGTAATAACAAAAATACGGCATCGCACAAAAAAGTTTGCTCTTAAAACCTGAGAGAAAAGATGTCGACAAGCCTATATTGTTGACGATCAATTGTACAACTATTTTTAGAGAACATATACAAAACGTATATTTAACCTGCATCCTACATTATACAGTGTAGTAAGGAACGATATAAAAAGGTGCTAAAGTTTTTATTTTTCCCGCACACACACACACACACACACGCACACACACACACACACACACACACACACACACACACACGCACACAAAGGGGTTTTATTAACTTACTCTTCAGAAATTATCGTAAATAACTGATTTTTTTCTTTTTACACCTTTTAGCCCTAACTTTTAATAGTACAGACCATTGACTTTAAAATGCTTCCATGTGTATTTTTTTATAATTAATACCGACGCGAGAATTACTAATTATTTTAATGTCCGTGTAACGTTTTTGAAATAGTGAATAATGTTTTTTCTATGTCAGCCACCTGAGACACAGACAGACAGACAGACAGACAGAAAATAAGCTGGGTCTTTTACCTCTGCCACAACCGGATGAATAATGTCTCGGTGCACGAGGCACGAAATCGATTGGCAGACATGACACGAGCGGAAAACTTTAAGCAGTTTCGGCACAAAACATAATCTTACTCCAGGACCTAAAGAGTAGGGAATCAGCCTTTAAATCCTGCAGCTGTGGTAATACAATATATACGGTATATATATATATATATATATATATATATATATATATATATATATATATATATATATATATATATATATATATATATATATATATATATATATTTAATGTGTCCGACTCTGGGAATAGGCTTAACAGCCTCCTTCCAACACCCAGTAGTCTTCCTACATACCATACACCCTTACATGTCACCACTTCGGCGCTAACACCCACCGTCCATATTGAATACATGCTAGGGCTGTCTCATACAGGACTGGTGTATTGGTATTAGCGGGGGTATTTTTACATGTCGGCGGGTCTTCTGGTAGATCAATAGAGTATGATTTATATGAAATTCAAATCCTTAAACTGTTCCCTGCTCCAGCAGGGATTTGAACCTGGATCCGGTAAGACTGCAGACCACCTTTTTACTGACTTAGCCACCGCCTATATACATTATATATATATATATATATATATATATATATATATATATATATATATATATACACTCTGACAGCCTAAAAGTGCCATCTCCCCAACTTGAATTCCGAATTGCAATGAAAGATTAGCACTAAATTATGATGCTAGTCACCAAGAAGTGCTGAGGAACAAAATGTCCAGCCGTAGCACTACCGTTTCCTACTGAACTATGTCAGTTTACTTGCAACTTGCAGAAGCACAAAAATGTTGGTTAAAGTGAAAAAGAATGTAGTTGCGGGAATTTCAGGTCAGTTCCCTCCGCTGTGGTGTGGTGTGGTGTGGGATGGAAATTTTGTGTGTTGTAGTGTAAGAGGGCGATATGGTAAAGTATTTTGCTTGGTGGTGTGTGGTGTGGTGTGTGGTGTGGTGCTGTGTTAGGTTGTTCTGTGGGGTGTAATGTGAGGGGGAGATTTAGTGTGTTGTGATGTGAGAGGATGATACTGAAGTAGCCTACCACGTTTCCGAAAATCACTTGTGAGAGACTGACGAGGCCACTCAGATGAAAGCTCCACCATTGATAATACATCGAAGGATCATAATGTCTCTGTCATCTCTTGCAAACCCCCTTCAGTACTAAGGCATCCATTTTATTTCATTCCTGATGCCACCACGAAAGTTATTGTACTTATACTTCCCTCGCTGTGAAAAGAAAATAACAACAGCTTCATTAAAGTGAAACTTTCATTGTCATTATTATTATTATTATTTTCTTGTTGTTGTTGTTGTTGTTGCTGCTGCTGCTGTTGTTGGTCCTAATGCTAGACTATTTTATCCAGTTTTAGCAACACTCTTCGTAGCAAGGATAGAATCGATTCCCAATGAAGAGCTTAAATATGATGTTATGTTATTCTTCAAAGTGTCATACGGCTTTATTTAGCAGATGCTAGAAGGGTTTACTCTCTCTCTCTCTCTCTGACCTATGATGGCCTAACGTTACCTCATAAACTCTGTGTGTGTGCATACTCATCCACACACACACACACACACACACACACACACAGCGATCTCTCTGTCTCTCTATCTATCTATCTATATATATATATATATATATATATATATATATATATATATATATATATATTATGGAATTTGTGCAACCAGTGATTTCCTGAAATCCATTGGGAATTCGCGAAATATGTTTAAATTATAATGGGTTAACTAAGGCTGGGTTAGGCTAGGATAGGTTAATCTGAGGTTAGGTTAGGCTAGGTTAATTAGGTTAGGTTAATGTAGATGAACGCTTAACATAACTTGGTACTGTAGTTATCTAAATTAACCTAACCCAACCTAATTAAAGTAGCCTAACCTAACTTAAACTTTACCCAGATTATCCCAGCCTAATTAAACAGCAGCCTAATTAACCTAACCTTAATTATCCTATCTTAATTTATACTCATTTCACGAATTTCCTGGGGATATGAAATCACTGGTTACACAAATTCCCCGTAATAGATAGACAGATAGATATAATCACATCCGTTTGAGTGTCCATTGCAGGACCGGCCTATCCCGACCGGAGTAAGGATGATACAGCCTACGTATCTCTACCAAGTGGCTTTGGCTGTCTGTTAGAGATTGTAATAAAATTATGTAGGGTGAGAAGTGCCTGTAAGTGTGATTGTTGTGTTGGAGTGGCTTTCGATGTGTGTGTAGTCTGTGAACCAAGTGTAATCGGTCCGCGCAAGCCGACTGGGTGCAAGCATACTTTATTGCAGTGGTTTCCAACCTTTTCTAATCCTTCCCCCCCGCCCTCACTGAATGACACGTTCTCTGCGCCCCCCGTCGTCAAATACTGTATTTTACTGGCATAGTTGGCCCATGTCCATAAATATCATAGATTCTTAGTTTTTCAAATTGTTTATATATTCAGATAACTAGATTTCTTATTCATATCTGATGTTAGGAGTCCATATTATAATTACAAATCATAATAGACAAATAGATAAAAAGATAGATAAATAGACAGATAGACAGCTCTATGCGAGCCTGGGAATGGGAAATGATCTTGCAAGTTACACTGAGGAAAAGCTGACGACAGACTAGGAAGTAGGAGTCAGGAGATGATGCAGTTAGTTTGTCAGCGATCACCAGGTGAACACACATACACACATACTCACACACAGGCTTCTAGAATTTTCCAACCACAGGGAACACACGTGATACGACTCCTGTTTCACCAGAATTTAGGAAAGAGAGCTCAGATGGAGGCTAGCCATAGAACAGGCGGGTCGTAGGGAGAAGGGCTTAGCAACATGGAAGAGAGAGAGAGAGAGAGAGATAGGGAGATAGCTAGCGGGACTCTACTTTATACTTCTCTCTGTGTGAGAGACTTGTTAATATTTCCAAGACAAACAAAAATAGTCCCATATTATTCTTTACCTCTCCTGTCATTGCATGACAAATGGGAAAGAAGATTATCTACTTACAAAGCTACTCAAGTATAACAACCGCTCGTCCACAAGTCTAATATATATAACTTCTCCACAAGTATCTATACAAAGTCTTTTTATGACATTTGGTAGCAGCGAACGTATACGAACCTCGTCTACGAATCAACAGTGAATTCCTACAAAATATCAAGACTGAAAACAAAAAAATACCTCTCACAACCATCAACTCACAACCAGCTCCTGATAGTATTCTCTCCAACCAGCCCCCTCCGTCTCCCCGATCATCATGCTGATGTAGAGGTGAAGAGGTCACAGGACGCCTTGCAAGTAGTTTAACACAGTACTGATACAAACAATCTTGAAATTTCTACGACGAACCAACGAACTACAACCATCGACAATCAACTACAAGTAACAACTCTATGAGTCGTCTGTATAATCTTCTACACGCACCTACAAGTAGCAGCAGTCTTCATCCCACAATGAGTAAATCACAAGAGAAAAGGACCGAGAAAACATCGACAAAGAAAAACGGAACAAACAAACGAAGAATGAGACACGACTCATAACTCACAACTACCAGACCTCACCCTCCTCTCTCTGCTACATCCATCCAACCCCCACCGCTGACGCAGGAGTGAAGAGGTCAAGACGACGAAGCAAATACCAAGTCCATATTCACAACTCATCATACTCACTCATCTTCACTCAAGTTACTCATCGCTACTCATTTACTCACCACAGCTACCAGTGTGGGAAGTCGACGTCATCATGCGTGCTTGCTGAAAAGACGTCACGTCAGTCAACTCACCACCTGCACCATCACTAACACCATTCCCACCACGGTAAAAATTAGTGAGTTACATAGTTACTTCATTTATACAATACACAGTGATAGACAGTAAGCTTCTGCACAAACATATAATACGTGCTGTATAGTTACAGCTTAAATACACATACTTACTTCAGTTATCTGCATAACTCAAACACTAAATAATCACCAACAATAAATATTCTACACTGTATATATTCATTCATTTATTATAACATTTATTTACTACCAACGAGTGTTACCATTTATACCAACATAAAATACGTGTTTCATACATACAGCTATACATTATTATATCTACAAAGTGATAAAGAAAATATACCATCACAGTTACTCTGTGAGCGATTAAAAGAACTATGTTAAACATTTATTAATTAAAGCTACCTAGTGGAAACATATAAATTAAGTTACAAGGTAAACTAGAGAAAAAAGAAAATGGCCAACACAAATGACGTTAGCAAGAGTGAACATCTTCAACACAATCGTGAAGACAATGATTTCCACACAGTGCTGACACACATATTACCCACGATAGGTACAAGTGAACAACAAGTCAGTGTATATAGTTAATACTGTATTATAGTGTATATATATTTTTTTTATATAAAATAACAAAATATGGGACTATATAATATCATTTTCAGTAATATCTGTGCAATATAAACTAAACTTTAAAAAAGTATCCCAAGGAAATTAGCCAGTAATTATGCAACCATGAACAACATGGAAAAAGCGTACACAAGCGAAGAAAAACAAACTATACAAAATCAATAAAATACAAAAAAAAAAAGAAAATGTAAGAAAGAAAAAAGAGAGAAATAGAGTAAGATCACATAACAAACAAATGAAAATAAGTGTAAGTGTTACTACATATGCCAAAATACCACATAACCTACAAACAAAAAAGCAAATTGTTGTCTCCACAAGCAAGTGGCATGGCACATCATCACTATCATCGACCGCAGCATGACCGGATTCATATGTCAGGACTGCAATTATTACAGTTATGTAACTCCATATTATAATTATGTAACGACAAACGATTGCATTATGTTACACTTCCTGCAATTATGTAACTACAAACGATATGTAACATTATGTAACGACAAACGATTGCATTATGTTACACTTGCTACAATTATGTAACTACAAACAATATGTACCATTTATGTAACAGTTGCATTAACAAGATGTAACTTTTATGTAACTTTAACTACAATTATGTAACTACAAACGATATGTAACAATTATGTAACGACAAACAATTGCATTATGTTACACTTTGCCAATTATGTAACAGTTGCATTAACAAGATGTAACTGTTATGTAACTTTAACTACAATTATAAGGCCAAGACACTTACGTAACAGTTGCATTAACAAAAATGTAACCACAATTATAAGGCCAACACAATTATGCATTACCACAATATTTTGTAACAATTCATAAAATGTTACAACTATGTATTACCACAATGTTACTACAATATTATAAGTCATACAACTATAGCACAATTCTGTATTACCAGTATCATCATACAAGTTAGGTGAAATATTAGACATTACTAAAGTGATAACTCAATATGTAATGTATAACCTAGCAGTATTACCATTGCACAATTATATGCGTATGTCTGTTATATATACACATCTCACAAAATGTATACAACTTGTTTAAAATGTAATATTACTGGATAATTGCTATTTACTATGAATATTATATGTATACAATATTCATACAATTATGTTACTTTTACAATATTATGTATTTCACTTAATTAGCTTATAAGTTCATTATAATGTGTATATAATATGTATTAATATGTTATGACTATTAACTGTCGATGGTACGCCATTTTCGCGTGACCGAGCATATGTTAGGACTCCATAATATAATTACAAATCATAATAGACAAATAGATAAAAAGATAGATAAATAGACAGATAGACAGCTCTATGCGAGCCTGGGAATGGGAAATGATCTTGCAAGTTACACTGAGGAAAAGCTGACGACAGACTAGGAAGTAGGAGTCAGGAGATGATGCAGTTAGTTTGTCAGCGATCACCAGGTGAACACACATACACACATACTCACACACAGGCTTCTAGAATTTTCCAACCACAGGGAACACACGTGATACGACTCCTGTTTCACCAGAATTTAGGAAAGAGAGCTCAGATGGAGGCTAGCCATAGAACAGGCAGGTCGTAGGGAGAAGGGCTTAGCAACATGGAAGAGAGAGAGAGAGATAGGGAGATAGCTAGCGGGACTCTACTTAATTCTTCGCTCTGTGTGAGAGACTTGTTAATATTTCCAAGACAAATAAAAATAGTCCCATATTATTCTTTACCTCTCCTGTTATTGCATGACAAATGGGAAAGAAGATTATCTACTTACAAAGCTACTCAAGTATAACAACCGCTCGTCCACAAGTCTAATATATATAACTTCTCTACAAGTAACTACAAAGTCTTTTTATGACACTGATATATTTTCTCCATATTTAGAAATTACTAATTCCATCATAATTCATAGTTTTCAAATATAATTGCCCTCTTTATAAAGTCTTCGCGTCCCCTCAGAGCAGCCCTTCGTGTCCCCTAGGGGGACGCGCCGCACAGTTGGAAACCACTGCTTTATTGTCATGCGACACTGGTTCAACCACACCACCCCTTTATGTCCGCCGAAGCAGCACGTGGCCTGAAGAACACTCCCAAAGTTTATTATCCTGGCGGGATGCGAACCCTCGTCCTTCAGTGTACGAAAACGCATACTCTACCACTATACCACAGAGGCTTCATATATATAGATAGACAGATAGATATCATGGGATTGAGATCAAGAAACCTTCACTCTGAAGCTTATTTTCTTTACATAATTCATAGTAATTTATTCTCACATCAGCAGTAAAAAAAAAAAATAATTTCACTGCATTCCCTCGTAATGTATTTTGAACGCGTTTCGTTATTAGCCTAAATTCTCTCTCTCTCTCTCTCTCTCTCTCTCTCTCTCTCTCTCTCTTAGTCACAACGCATGCAGTAACCACAATCTTCCTTTCCTCTCTTAGCTACATTAAATCGTAAACAGTAACCAGAATCTCTCTCTCTCTCTCTCTCTCTCTCTCTCTCTCTGTCTCAGAGCGTTAACACAGCAACATCATAGTTCCCCAATTTAAAGAAAAATTACTATATAATAAAATGTAATGGCCAGTTGTTGCGTCGTTAGTAATTACAAGAAATAAAATTGGGATTGTATAAAGTCATTTGCGTCGGTTATAAGTCCGAGTCCTGGCGCGCGAGGATATAGTGTCGAAGAAAACGGAAGAAAATAGATTAATTTAGGGAGCATATGTTTAATGAGAGAGAGAGAGAGAGAGAGAGAGAGAGAGAGAGAGAGAGAGCTTGGCATCACTGTACGTGGTTATGTGCGTATGTGCAGACAGAACTGTGACAAGGGCGTGTGTGTATGTGCGTACGTATGTATGTATGTAGGTAGGTAGGTAGGTAAGTAGGTATAAACTGGTGTGCTGATGCCTGTGTATGTGACTGTTGTTTTTGTGGTTGCGTGCGTATTTTAGCGAATTTACATAAAGACAACTACCGGTAAGTATATCAATGCAAATATGCTGGATTACTTGTGTGTGTATTTTAAGAATTCGTGTGCCAAGGTGTGAGTGTGTGTGGGGGGGGGCTAGGCACATACTCTTACTTTAATAGGTCACAACCCTATCGTATACTCCCTAACAATGTTATCCTCTAATATTATGGAACCTTTTACACCACCAGTTCACTATCCAATATTTCCTCTGCCAGTAGAAACTCACTTATCATTCCCATCAGTACATCGTCAATGGTACGTTAGAGGGATAATTATTTTTCGCTAAAATGTAATAGAAAATTCGAATGCTTATCCCACAAAAAGGGGATCATG
>NC_136970.1:16493927-16501427 GCF_032717465.1 Coenobita brevimanus | reverse complement strand
TTACACTGAGGAAAAGCTGACGACAGACTAGGAAGTAGGAGTCAGGAGATGATGCAGTTAGTTTGTCAGCGATCACCAGGTGAACACACATACACACATACTCACACACAGGCTTCTAGAATTTTCCAACCACAGGGAACACACGTGATACGACTCCTGTTTCACCAGAATTTAGGAAAGAGAGCTCAGATGGAGGCTAGCCATAGAACAGGCAGGTCGTAGGGAGAAGGGCTTAGCAACATGGAAGAGAGAGAGAGAGAGAGGGAGGTAGCTAGCGGGACTCTACTTATACTTCACTCGTGTGTGAGAGACTTTGTTAATATTCCAAGACAATTAAATATAGTCCCATACTATTCTTTACCTCTCCTGTCATTGCATGACAAATGGGAAAGAAGATTATCTACTTACAAAGCTACTCAAGTATAACAACCGCTCGTCCACAAGTCTAATATATATAACTTCTCCACAAGTATCTATACAAAGTCTTTTTATGACATTTGGTAGCAGCGAACGTATACGAACCTCGTCTACGAATCAACAGTGAATTCCTACAAAATATCAAGACTGAAAACAAAAAAATACCTCTCACAACCATCAACTCACAACCAGCTCCTGATAGTATTCTCTCCAACCAGCCCCTCCGTCTCCCCGATCATCATGCTGATGTAGAGGTGAAGAGGTCACAGGACGCCTTGCAAGTAGTTTAACACAGTACTGATACAAACAATCTTGAAATTTCTACGACGAACCAACGAACTACAACCATCGACAATCAACTACAAGTAACAACTCTATGAGTCGTCTGTATAATCTTCTACACGCACCTACAAGTAGCAGCAGTCTTCATCCCACAACGAGTAAATCACAAGAGAAAAGGACCGAGAGAACATCGACAAAGAAAACGGAACAAACAAACGAAGAATGAGACACGACTCATAACTCACAACTACCAGACCTCACCCTCCTCTCTCTGCTACATCCACCCAACCCCCACCGCTGACGCAGGAGTGAAGAGGTCAAGACGACGAAGCAAATACCAAGTCCATATTCACAACTCATCTTACTCACTCATCTTCACTCAAGTTACTCATCGCTACTCATTTACTCACCACAGCTACCAGTGTGGGAAGTCGACGTCATCATGCGTGCTTGCTGAAAGACGTCACGTCAGTCAACTCACCACCTGCACCATCACTAACACCATTCCCACCACGGTAAAAATTAGTGAGTTACATAGTTACTTCATTTATACAATACACAGTGATAGACAGTAAGCTTCTGCACAAACATATAATACGTGCTGTATAGTTACAGCTTAAATACACATACTTACTTCAGTTATCTGCATAACTCAAACACTAAATAATCACCAACAATAAATATTCTACACTGTATATATTCATTCATTTATTATAACATTTATTTACTACCAACGAGTGTTACCATTTATACCAACATAAAATACGTGTTTCATACATACAGCTATACATTATTATATCTACAAAGTGATAAAGAAAATATACCATCACAGTTACTCTGTGAGCGATTAAAAGAACTATGTTAAACATTTATTAATTAAAGCTACCTAGTGGAAACATATAAATTAAGTTACAAGGTAAACTAGAGAAAAAAGAAAATGGCCAACACAAATGACGTTAGCAAGAGTGAACATCTTCAACACAATCGTGAAGACAATGATTTCCACACAGTGCTGACACACATATTACCCACGATAGGTACAAGTGAACAACAAGTCAGTGTATATAGTTAATACTGTATTATAGTGTATATATATTTTTTTATATAAAATAACAAAATATGGGACTATATAATATCATTTTCAGTAATATCTGTGCAATATAAACTAAACTTTAAAAAAGTATCCCAAGGAAATTAGCCAGTAATTATGCAACCATGAACAACATGGAAAAAGCGTACACAAGCGAAGAAAAACAAACTATACAAAATCAATAAATACAAAAAAAAAAGAAAGAAAATGTAAGAAAGAAAAAAGAGAGAAATAGAGTAAGATCACATAACAAACAAATGAAAATAAGTGTAAGTGTTACTACATATGCCAAAATACCACATAACCTACAAACAAAAAAGCAAATTGTTGTCTCCACAAGCAAGTGGCATGGCACATCATCACTATCATCGACCGCAGCATGACCGGATTCATATGTCAGGACTGCAATTATTACAGTTATGTAACTCCATATTATAATTATGTAACGACAAACGATTGCATTATGTTACACTTCCTGCAATTATGTAACTACAAACGATATGTAACATTATGTAACGACAAACGATTGCATTATGTTACACTTGCTACAATTATGTAACTACAAACAATATGTACCATTTATGTAACAGTTGCATTAACAAGATGTAACTTTTATGTAACTTTAACTACAATTATGTAACTACAAACGATATGTAACAATTATGTAACGACAAACAATTGCATTATGTTACACTTTGCCAATTATGTAACAGTTGCATTAACAAGATGTAACTGTTATGTAACTTTAACTACAATTATAAGGCCAAGACACTTACGTAACAGTTGCATTAACAAAATGTAACCACAATTATAAGGCCAACACAATTATGCATTACCACAATATTTTGTAACAATTCATAAAATGTTACAACTATGTATTACCACAATGTTACTACAATATTATAAGTCATACAACTATAGCACAATTCTGTATTACCAGTATCATCATACAAGTTAGGTGAAATATTAGACATTACTAAAGTGATAACTCAATATGTAATGTATAACCTAGCAGTATTACCATTGCACAATTATATGCGTATGTCTGTTATATATACACATCTCACAAAATGTATACAACTTGTTTAAAATGTAATATTACTGGATAATTGCTATTTACTATGAATATTATATGTATACAATATTCATACAATTATGTTACTTTTACAATATTATGTATTTCACTTAATTAGCTTATAAGTTCATTATAATGTGTATATAATATGTATTAATATGTTATGACTATTAACTGTCGATGGTACGCCATTTTCGCGTGACCGAGCATATGTTAGGACTCCATAATATAATTACAAATCATAATAGACAAATAGATAAAAAGATAGATAAATAGACAGATAGACAGCTCTATGCGAGCCTGGGAATGGGAAATGATCTTGCAAGTTACACTGAGGAAAAGCTGACGACAGACTAGGAAGTAGGAGTCAGGAGATGATGCAGTTAGTTTGTCAGCGATCACCAGGTGAACACACATACACACATACTCACACACAGGCTTCTAGAATTTTCCAACCACAGGGAACACACGTGATACGACTCCTGTTTCACCAGAATTTAGGAAAGAGAGCTCAGATGGAGGCTAGCCATAGAACAGGCAGGTCGTAGGGAGAAGGGCTTAGCAACATGGAAGAGAGAGAGAGAGATAGGGAGATAGCTAGCGGGACTCTACTTAATTCTTCGCTCTGTGTGAGAGACTTGTTAATATTTCCAAGACAAATAAAAATAGTCCCATATTATTCTTTACCTCTCCTGTTATTGCATGACAAATGGGAAAGAAGATTATCTACTTACAAAGCTACTCAAGTATAACAACCGCTCGTCCACAAGTCTAATATATATAACTTCTCTACAAGTAACTACAAAGTCTTTTTATGACACTGATATATTTTCTCCATATTTAGAAATTACTAATTCCATCATAATTCATAGTTTTCAAATATAATTGCCCTCTTTATAAAGTCTTCGCGTCCCCTCAGGCAGCCCTTCGTGTCCCCCTAGGGGGACGCGCCGCACAGGTTGGAAACCACTGCTTTATTGTATGCGACACTGGTTCAACCACACCACCCCTTTATGTCCGCCGAAGCAGCACGTGGCCTGAAGAACACTCCCAAAGTTTATTATCCTGGCGGGATGCGAACCCTCGTCCTTCAGTGTACGAAAACGCATACTCTACCACTATACCACAGAGGCTTCATATATATAGATAGACAGATAGATATCATGGGATTGAGATCAAGAAACCTTCACTCTGAAGCTTATTTTCTTTACATAATTCATAGTAATTTATTCTCACATCAGCAGTAAAAAAAAAAAATAATTTCACTGCATTCCCTCGTAATGTATTTTGAACGCGTTTCGTTATTAGCCTAAATTCTCTCTCTCTCTCTCTCTCTCTCTCTCTCTCTCTCTCTCTTAGTCACAACGCAAGCAGTAACCACAATCTTACTGTCCTCTCTTAGATACATTATATCTTAAACAGTAACCAGAATCTCTCTCTCTCTCTCTCTCTCTCTCTCTCTCTCTGTCTCAGAGCGTTAACACAGCAACATCATAGTTCCCCAATTTAAAGAAAAATTACTATATAATAAAATGTAATGGCCAGTTGTTGCGTCGTTAGTAATTACAAGAAATAAAATTGGGATTGTATAAAGTCATTTGCGTCGGTTATAAGTCCGAGTCCTGGCGCGCGAGGATATAGTGTCGAAGAAAACGGAAGAAAATAGATTAATTTAGGGAGCATATGTTTAATGAGAGAGAGAGAGAGAGAGAGAGAGAGAGAGAGAGAGAGAGAGCTTGGCATCACTGTACGTGGTTATGTGCGTATGTGCAGACAGAACTGTGACAAGGGCGTGTGTGTATGTGCGTACGTATGTATGTATGTAGGTAGGTAGGTAGGTAAGTAGGTATAAACTGGTGTGCTGATGCCTGTGTATGTGACTGTTGTTTTTGTGGTTGCGTGCGTATTTTAGCGAATTTACATAAAGACAACTACCGGTAAGCATATCAATGCAAATATGCTGGATTACTTGTGTGTGTATTTTAAGAATTCGTGTGCCAAGGTGTGTGAGTGTGTGTGGGGGGGGGGTAGGCACATACTCTTACTTTAATAGGTCACAACCCTATCGTATACTCCCTAACAATGTTATCCTCTAATATTATGGAACCTTTTTACACCACCAGTTCACTATCCAATATTTCCTCTGCCAGTAGAAACTCACTTATCATTCCCATCAGTACATCGTCAATGGTACGTTAGAGGGATAATTATTTTTCGCTAAAATGTAATAGAAAATTCGAATGCTTATCCCACAAAAAGGGGATCATGTGGGAGGGAATCCAGTCGGCTATGCCATATAGTAGATTTATAGATGATAATGCTTGCCACCATTTTGAGCCGACGAAATATTGCGTTTTTCTGTATTTGCTTTGACTTGTTTAGAAACAAAATTACTGCCGAATGAGAAATTGAGTGACAATACAAAATAAGATGGTAATTTATTTTTACTGACATTAAACAATTTATTCTTCACTGCCCTGATTAAAAACTTCTCAGAGTTTACTTATTTTGAGTTGTTTTTAATCAAGACCATGTATGGTGACACTGTACTGTGTGTGAATATCTCAACACGCTAAACACTGCTGCGACAACACAGTACATGGCCTTGTGACATGACTGGGTTAGCCAAGACCACATGTACGGTGATAAGGTACTATGTGTGATTATTTAAAGACAAACTTCCCTTAACTGAACAGAGAAAATCCTTTATATAACCCATCCTCACTTTCCTAGATTCTGTCCCTTCATAATCCACCATCATTACAGCAGTCGTCCGTGCTACACACAAGATATGCCAGTCTATCAATATAATTTGAAGGCAAACAGGGAATTATATCGGCGAAATACCCTCTTACTCCCTACTATGTTAAAAATGGGGAAAAGATATGAAGAGGGGGGAAAGGTTAATACTCGTTTGGTTGGTCGATAACAAAGGATTAGGAGGGAGAATTGGGGGAGGGAGGGGTAAGGAAAGTAAGGGGTGAAGGAATAGAGGGAAGGCAGGGATTACTGGGGTGGGAGAAAAAATGTGTTCAGTAGGGATAGTTTGTAAGTCCAGGAAAGACTGTTAGTTAAGGGGAGAGAGGTGAGGGAGAATGGATTTTGAGATGGGTGAGAGAAATTTGAGATAGGCAAACGAGAAAAACGAAAGCCGTATGTGACGCAGACAAAGAGAAGAAAAAACATGAAAAGAGTGAGGGTTTCAGCAAAGAGGAATAACAGTTATGGAGTAGAATTCATGAAGTGCCAGAGCAAAGAAAGAAGACGATGAAATAAAAAGGAAATGCTAATTTTGGAGTGGAGTCTCTCTCTCTCTCTCTCTCTCTCTCTCTCTCCGCAATAATTAACTCAGCTCTACACCATTTTCGTATTAATTAAATTCTAAATAGGTAACATCTTAACTCATAAAATCCAGTCAGTTTCAATAAGCAAGGTAAATGAGTTAAGAAAGAACTGCTATGTAACTCGTTATACTATTTTTCGTCGCTGACAGTATAGAAAATATGAAAGGTTGCCCGTAGGATTATGTTGCTATGCCTCTATTTCTCAACTCTCAGTGCTGTATATTTATACATTTTTTTGCATCTTTTTGTACACAGTACACATCCTCCATTTTCTTCTTTTTATCCTTGTGTCTGGTTTTGAATAAATTACTCTTGTACTTTCTTTTGCTTTTGCTATCATTACTTCCGTTTCATCTGTTTTCTTCGTTTCATTGTCATTAATCTTACCCTTAAGAATATTGCATGCCTTTGTCTGTCTTCTTCCTTTCTTTCCACTTTCTCTACTCTAAGTCTCTTCTTACCAATTCCTGTACACCACATAAGTAATTTCACATTTTCTCACACATATTCTTGATTTCTTTGTGTGTCTTTCTTCGTTTGTCCGGTTTCTGTTTACGGTCTAATGGTTTGGTCACTTCATCACGTTCATACCACCAGTTTCCGCTTGTGTGTCATACAGTGATCTCTCTTTGTTCTCCTACTACGATTTCCACATTTTCGTTTCCACATGCCATATATATGACCATCATTTACCATTATAATCCCGCATACCGGCAACATATGCCTGCCGCGCAAACAAACAACTCTCTCTCTCTCTCTCTCTCTCTCTCAGCACGACATAATGTTACATACCCTCCACCCAGTGCCATCATTATCATCACCCCAGCCAGGCCCATTTTCCAGACTCTTGTTTCAGGTTTTAATATTAATTTTTTCCCTCTCTTGATACGAAGTGCCACCGTCCTGGAGAGAGAGAGAGAGAGTAATGGCAAAAGTGCACCGACTTATAACAAGATTTTATTTTTTTTGCTGATTATACACTTTTAACTTGCCCTTGTATAACTGAATGGTGTGTGTGTGTGTGTGTGTGTGTGTGTGTGTGTGTGTGTGTGTATCAGTGTATCCTGAAACACCAACTAAGTACAGCATTAGTTCTAGTCATTAAATATTACTGACTTCGTCTCCACTTCCTGATAATACTCTATTAATGCGTCCTTGTGCCGTGATCTGTGTTCCCTATCCCCTGGACCTCACCTTCCTTACCCTACCTGCTCCCCCCCTACCACCCCTAGCCAATACCTCACCCCCACACCCCCACTGCCTTCTGCTGTATATACAGGAAATGTTCTGTA
>NC_136970.1:16366427-16488927 GCF_032717465.1 Coenobita brevimanus | reverse complement strand
CCCTGAATATGTGTGACCTTGAATTTGATCTTTCAAGGACACTTACGGTCAGAGGTCAAGGTACCATTTAAAAAGTCATACGGGATTTCCTATACGTTGATAATAGTAAATATCTATCTATCTATCTTCAACCAGTATCGAGTTATAGTCCTTTGAATATCAGTGACCTTGAGTTTAACCTTTCAAGTTCATTCAAGGTCAAAGGTGTTGGTGCCAAAAGAAAGCCCATATTACGAGTTCTTGTATGTTCCTAATAGTAAGTATCTCTACTGTCAACCGTTTTCAAGTTATAGCCCTCTGAAAATCCGTGACCTTGAATTTGACCTTTCAAGTTCACTTAATTACCTTCAAAATTTAACAACTTTCTTTTGGGACCAGTGCCCACATATATTGAAATTTTCATGCAATTTCATTCAGCCGCTTTTCTGTAAAGTCCATAACAAACAAACATACAAACTAGACCAAAAACAATACCTTGCCGGACTCCGTCCGGGCGAGGTAACAATATTGACATTTATTTTCAGAAAACCCCTGAATGATTTTAACATCAGATAAATCACTGCAGGTGTCATGATCAACATCAGAAATGAGAGGATCTTCTCCGATCTCCCCTGCTTACTGTAGAACATTTCAACATTTAGTGACATGATCAATAATATCTAGAATTTAAATAAAAATAATAATAAAAAGTTATACGAAATGCTAGGTGCGGTACCGGACGACCCCCAATCAAGTTTGCGCGCTCGTAACTTACGAACTATAAGAGTCTCTCCATTCAGATGTCGTGTGGTTATACACTGGCCAAAGACAAAGTCATGGTTCACCAGATCCCTAAAGCAGTAAGTGGCTGAATGGCATCATTATCAAAAATGTGTTGGTTTCAGTCTGACCCCACAGAGCGCAAGAAGAGTTAATATGCGACTCAACAATGCTGGGTATGGCGACGGGGAAAAAAAAAAAGGGGGGTAATAGGGGTTGGTAAAGTAGCTAAATTTCCAGTACATCATTAAGTATTTAAGTATCATTTTACGGTCTTCGCAGCCATGAGCGAGTCCCTTCCATAAACCCGGGTGAATGAGTTTTGTCATTTCTACTGATGTCTTTGCACAATTGTATTTAGACTCCTGCTTTTTTTAATCAAATACCAGTACCAAAGGCAGCAAACTCAGACATAACTAAGGGTGCACAACACAGAACCTGTGTCAGTACATGAGGTGGTTGTGTGGATCACAGCTGTACAGGAAATCATCGTAAGTACAGTATACACTACAGAATTTTATCAGCATATATTCTTCCGGCCTCAGTTATTATCACACCCAGTCCCCATCGATCTCACCTTCTCTCCCTTCTCTGTCTATACTCTCACAGTTTGACCTAATGGATTGAGAAAGCAAAGCTGTACATTACATAAAGTTAGATCCGTCGACATTCAGTTTTATTCACACATGCAATCACGTGAACACACACACACACACACACACACACGTACTCTGAGCTAAAGCTCAGTTATCCCCTAGAAAGCTAATTAATAATCGCCTTCAAAACCAGATAAACGAGACGCATTTGTGATAGCGTGAAATGCAACTGCTCTCTCTTTCTCTCTCTCTCTCCGGTACACACCATCTCCCTACCATATTTCTCTCCTCCGTTCTCATATTTACACTTCTTTTCTACCCTGCCCTCCCTCCTCCAGTTATTCTACTTTTTCTTTCCTCTCCTTTCCCAGTCCTTATCTTCACTTACATTACTCGTATTCTTTACTCTTACTCTTCTCCTAGCCTAAAACTCTTTCTTCCCCCCTCCTTTCTTCTCTTTTGTCTCTCTCTTTTTCTTTGTCTTTCTTCATTTCCCTGCGTCGATATTGCTTTAGGGCAATTAGCTCCAGCGCTGCAGATAACCTCGTTGTTCGAAAAAGAGAGAGTTTCTCTATACTTTCTTTACATTCCAAGTTTTGCTCTTCATCTCCAAATTTCCCTTCCTTCCCTCCTCCCTCTCGTTCTCTCACCTACCGCCAGCCAAATACCCTCCTTCCTCCACCCTTCTCCCAGTCCTCCTCCTCTATCTCCACCACCCATTCACCTCCTCGTTACAAGTTTTCTTTTCCCCTCCCACACCAGTTGCCTGAACCTGCCAATTTTTCCTTTGCAACCTCCTTGCCACAACCTGCCCAATCTCTCTCTCTCTCTCTCTCTCTCCTATAAAAATCATTTTGTATTTGTTAGTTTTCCATTACGCTTTACACACACACACACACACACACACACACACACACATACACAAAATGTTTTAGCTTACTTTTAGTTTTCTTTCAACACTACTCGTTTCTCTCACATTTTTTCCCAGGGCGCCTTCGATTTCTTTCTCTCTCTCTCTCTCTCTCTCTCTCTCTGTCTCGTGAGGGGACGCGAGAGAGTGAGGAAACAAAAGTTAGGTGAGGGAAGAAGACGATAGGTAGGAAATGGGGAGAGAGGGGGGGAGGGGGAAGGAGGGAGAGGTGGAATAAGGGTTAGGGTGGATAGGGGTAAAGGAAGAGAGACGACTCAAGAGGAGAGAAAGTATGAAGAAAGAAAAAAAAACGAAGGAAATGGATGAGAGGTAGGGAAGGGGAGGCGGAGGGTGAGTGAGGATGAAAGGTGAGGGAAGGAGGAGGGAAATCAAGAGAGGAGAGAGGAAGGAAAATGACGACGACGACAGGAATAGGAAAGGAGAGAATAATAAAAAAAAAAAGCCATAATGAAGGAAAGAAGTAACGCGAGAGAGAGAGAGAGAGAGAGAGAGAGAGAGAGAGAGATCCAGGAAGAAAGCAAGTGAAATGAAAATGGAAATGGGACAAGAAAAATAATATAGGAAGAGGAGGAAGAGAGAAATGAAAAGAAAAAAGAAAAAAATAAACAAACCTGAGATTTAAAAAAAAAAAGCCAGTAAAAGAAAAAATAATCATAGTTAAAACCCTAAAATAACAAGCCTTGGTACACAGCCACGAGAAGAAAACAACAGACAGAGGAGTAAAAGAACATGGAAATAGAATTTAAAAAAAATAAAAATGTGTAAATCTTGTCAAGGTTGAGACTAATGAAAAAATGTAGCAGAGCTGCATTGTTGGGGCAATTGTTGAGAGAGAGAGAGAGAGAGAGAGAGAGAGAGAGAGAGAGAGAGAGAGAATAAATCTGGTAGTGTCAAGAAGTCAGACATAAGGTGCACTAGGAATATGAATAATGGTGCCGGATGGAGACATACGGCAAGATTTATGTGAAGAGAGAGACTGAGGAAATTACTCCATCCCTCACACCACCTCACTTCCTGCCTGTTAAATATCACTGCCATCCCTCACAACACCTCACTTCCTGCCTGTTAAATATCACTGCCATCCCTCACACCACCTCACTTCCTGCCTGTTAAATACCACTGTCATCCCTCACACCACCTCACTTCCTGCCTGTTAAATATCACTGCCATCCCTCACACCACCTCACTTCCTGCCTGTTAAATGTCACTGGCATCCCTCACACCACCTCACTTCCTGCCTGTTAAATACCACTGCCATCCCTCACACCACCTCACTTCCTGCCTGTTAAATATCACTGCCACCCCTCACACCACCTCACTTCCTGCCTGTTAAATATCACTGCCATCACTCACACCACCTCACTTCCTGCCTGTTAAATACCACTGCCATCCCTCACACCACCTCACTTCCTGCCTGTTAAATATCACTGCCACCCCTCACACCACCTCACTTCCTGACTGTTAAGGATTTGAATTTCATAAAATCAGACTTTACTGATTTACCAGAAGACCCGCCGACATGTCGTAAAAATACCCCCGCTAATACCAATACATCAGTCCTTTATGAGACAGCCCTAGCATGTATTCAGTATGGACGATGGGTGTTAGCGCCGAAGTGGTGACATGTAGAGGTGTGCGATACGTAGGAGAACTACTGGGCCTTGAAATCAGGCTGTGAAGCCTATGCCCAGAGTCGGTCACATGAAAAAAAAAATAAATAAATAAACGACAAAAAATTAATGACAGCAAAATGAATGAATTAACTTGTGAAAAAATGTCAAATATATTTAATCAAAGTCTAGATTCCCCAGTTTAAAACTGATTGCCAAATTTTAACAAAAATTTGCTTTTTATGGAAAAATCTTGAATGGACAGAATCACCAGTGAAATAATGTACAAAAAAAGGATACTTTGAATATGCTGAGGTGAATGGTATGTGTGTGTGTGTGTGTGTGTGTGTGTGTGTGTGTGTGTGTGTGTGTGTGTGTGTGTGTGTGTGTGTGTAATAATAATACACTTGTCTTCAGCCTCATCACCCACCACATCCACACACTTCCAACATCTTACTCTGCTGGTGTCACAAGCCAACAGATATCTTCACTGCAACTAAGTAATTCTATAGTGGTTGATAGATTAAGTTAGGCATATCTCTCTCTCTCTCTCTCTCTCTCTCTCTCTCTCTCTCTCTCTCTCTCTCTCTCTCTCTCTCTCTCTCTCTCTCTCTCTCTCTCTCTCTCTGCATGCATTTCAGTTCCCCAACACTGGTTCAGGTCCCTGTCTGCCCTCGTTAAACTCTTGTTTAATCACCTATATGCCACATTAACATTGCACACACAGATTTGCATCCTCATGAAGGGGAAGGAGTTTTTATAATCATATAATGCCTCAGTGGGTACTGTCTGCTTACCTACTCTTATATGTTGTACACTAAATAGCCTTGTCATAGTGCCCCTACACCTTAATACCACAATGGGTATCGGCTGATTAACAACCCTTATATGATGTGCACTACGTAGCCTTGTCATATTGACACTACACCTTACTACCACAATGGGTAGGCTACTGGCTGATTACATACCCTTACATGCAGTGCACTACGTAGCCTTGTCATATTGATTCTACTGCTCACAAGAGCTAACATGACACTTCCTGTCAGCTGTTTTATTTATCTTTCTAACTATCTGTTTATTGCCAGAATCCTTAATCCCGTAAGGGGTCGCCACAAACAAATCGCCTCCATGTCGCCCTCCCCCTCCATTTCACTGCCCTGCTCCCAGCTCACACCCCCCTCTCTCATAAACCTCTCCACTCCATCCCTCCATCTCATCCTTGGCCTCCCCCTCCCTCTCCCCCCACTCCACCTCACTAACAAACTCTCCTCGTCAGTCTCTTACTCTCCATCCTCTCCACATGGTCAAAGCACCGCAATGTGTTTCTCCTAACGCTTCCTATCACATCCACATAATTTTTTTTTTTCATTTACTTATTAAATCAGTGAATATGCTTTAATTCATGACGAAGTTTATCAATTCTTCAGTGATACTTTAGTAAAATATTTCAATGCGCTACGGTCCATTCGTATGGTCTTCCGATATTTTTGTAACATTACTCCTCCAACACTACTTAGATTTTACCTCTTGTTATATTATCAACTGTTACACTTTACATCTCCCTCTCTCTTTCTCTCTCTCTCTCTCTCTCTCTCTCTCTGGTTTCTGCACCCCAATCACATCCATATTTCATATCCTGTTGCCTTCCCCTCTAGTCCAGTCCAACTCTCTCATTTAATTCTTGGCTTTAAAAATTCCTATTTAATCCTTAATGACTGGGCAGATTTATTACCCACGCATTTGTGCGTCTAATAAAACACAACGAATAAGGTAACAGATCGTAAACCAACAATCTCCCCAAATGGCGCAACGATGTTAAATAATTCGTTCTGGATATTAAAAGCTGCTTAAACCCGATTCTACATCCTTGCCATCCACTCATTGCACCAAAAATTAACAGGTCTATGCTTGTGGTATTATGTTGTAGGCCAGCCATGTGTGTTTACATCCATGCCAACCACTGATTGCACCAATTCTGAGAAATATTATGCAGGTGGTACAGTATTGCACCAATCAGTCATCAGCAATATTATGCAGGTGGTACTGTACCACACAAATTATCAGCAATATTATGCAGGTGGTATTGTATTGCACCAGCCATCAGCAATATTATGCAGGTGGTGTTGTATTACACCAATCATCAGCAATACTGTATTATGCAGGTGGTACTGTATTGCACCAATCATCAGCAGTGTTATGCAGGTATTACTCTATTCCACCAATCATCAGCAATATTATGCAGGTGGTACTGTACTGCACCAATCATCAGCAATATTATGCAGGTGGTACTGTGGCGGGGAGGACACAATCTGCCGGCTCTATGGGATGGTACGACTACTCTGCGGCCAGGTTGTGTTAGGAAGAATACTGCCACCGTATTCCCTGCGTGTCGTAAAAGGCGACTAAAAGGGGCGGGGTGAGGGGACTAGGGACCCCCTCCTCTGCTTTTTAGTTCCTAAAATGAGACAGGCCAGAGAAAGGGATGGGGGATGGAGTTATCCCAGTACCCTGAAGATTGGGTCCATGAATGTGCGTCGATGTAATACGATTGAGGCTAAAAGGGAGGAGATTGGGAGAATGTTTGTGAGAAGAAAGTTGGATGTGTTAGCTTTGAGTGACACGAAGATGAAAGGGAAGGGTGAGTCTATGTTTGGAAGTGTGAATGGAATGTTGTCAGGTGTTGATAGAGGAAGGGCAAAAGGTGCGGCCTTGTTAGTGAGTCCGGAAGTACAGCGGTGTGTGATTGAATGGAAGGAGGTGTCATCGAGACTGATGTGGGTGAAAGCGAAGTTTGAACATGAGTTGTGGGTGTTTGTGAGTGCATATGGGCCTGGTAGTGAAAGGAATGAAGAAGAGAGGAATGATGTTGATGAGTGTCTGCAGAGTATTGGAGCGAATGTGAATGTGGTAATGATGGGAGATCTGAATGCTAGAGTGGGAAATGTAGCAGTTGAAGGTGTAGTTGGTATGCATGGTGTGCCTGGGGAACGAATGATAGTGATGTGTGTTGAGCGAGAGATGGTGATTGGAAATACTCTGTTTGAAGAGAAAGATATTTATAAGTATACACGAGTGAGACAGGAGGGTGGAATGGTTATTGATAGAGCATTGATGGAGGATGTGGTTGTGTCTAGAATTGTAATAGGAAGATTGTTGGATGTGAGAGTTCTGAGAGGGGAGGGTGGAGGTATGTCTGACCACTACCTGGTGGAGGGAAAGTTAAGAGTAGGTAAGAGATGGGTGAGAGCTAGGAGGGTTAGGTGTGGCAGGGAGGTTTTGAAAGTAAGTGAGTTGGATAAAAGAGAGAAAATGATAGAGTATCAGGAGAAATTGAAAGATGAGTGGAACGCAGGAAAATGGCAGTGTGGAGGAGGAATGGCAGATGTTTAAGAGTGCTGTGGTGGGGCATGCAGAAGAGGTGTGTGGTGTGAGACGTGTGGGTGGTGGTGTAAGAAAAGGAAGTGAATGGTGGTGCGAGGAAGTAAGTATGGCTGTGGCTGAGAAGAGACGTGCATATGAAGTGTGGCTGCAGAGGAAGGATGAGGTGTCATATGAGAGGTATAAGGAAAAGAGGAATAGGGCGAGAAGGGCTGTGCATGATGCTAAAGTGGCAGCAGATGAGAGGTGGGGTAGGCGGCTTACAGAGAATTTTCAACATAATAAGAAAATGTTCTGGAAGGAGGTTAAAAGGGTGCGAAAGGGAGAGTCTGGGAAAGAAGAGCGAGTAAAAGCAGAGGATGGAAGGATGTTAACTGAGATGGATGCAGTAAGGAAGAGATGGGCAGAGTATTTTCAAAGATTGTTAAATGTAGAGGAGGAAAGGGTGGCTGAGATTGTGGCGGATGGAAGGGTGCAAGGAATAAATGTGTTGGGAGAGTTGAACGATTCTTTGATCATGAAGGAGGAAATGGAGAAGGCAGTAAAGGAGATGAAAACAGTGAAAGCAGCAGGTATGGATAGGTGTGCTATGGATTGCCTGAAGGGTGGTGGAGTGACTATTGTTGACTGGTTAGTAAGACTGCTGAATTTGTGCTCTGTGAAAGGTATGGTGCCAATTGACTGGGCAAGTGCTTGCGTGGTCCCGTTGTATAAAGGCAAGCTTTAGGGGTATAAGTCTGTTGAGTGTTGTAGGTGAGGTGTATGGTAGAGTATTAATTATGAGAGTTAGAGAGGGTACAGAGGGAGTGATTGGTGATGAGCAGTGTGGCTTTAGGAGAGGGAGGGGATGAGTGGATTAGGTGTTCGCTGTGAGACAAGTGTGTGAAAAGTATTTAGCGAATGGCAAGGATGTGTTTTGGACATTCATGGATTTAGAGAAAGCGTATGTTAGAATTGATAGGGAGGCTTTGTGGACTGTTTCAAGATTGTATGGACTTGATGGTAGGTTACTAAAAGGGATGAAACGTTTTTATGTAAATAGTAGAGCGTGTGTAAGAGTGGGAAATGCTGTGAGTGATTGGTTTCCCGTGAGAGTGGGGCTGCAACAGGGATGTGTGATATCGCCTTGGTTGATTAATATTTATATGGATGGTGTTGTAAGGGAGGTGAATGCAAGAGTTTTAGGTGGAAGTCTGAGTCTGGTGAATGTTGATGGTGGAGAGTGGAATCTGAAGCAGTTGCTGTTTGCTGGTGGCTGATTCAGAAGAGAGATTGAGATAGTTGGTAGAGGAGTTTGGAAGGGTGTGTGATAAGAGGAAACTGAAAGTAAATGAGAATAAGAGTAAAGTGATGAAGGGTACGAGGTTGGTAGATGGTAGGTGGATGAATATAGTTCTGAATGGTGAGTTGCTTGAGGAGGTAGAGTGTTTAAATATTTAGGGTCACATGTTGCTGTGGATGGAAGAATAGATGCAGAAGTGAAGTTTAGAATGAATGAAGTAGGTAAGATGCTGGGAGGGATGAAAAAAGTGTTTAGATGTCGTTCACTTAGAATGGATGTAAAGAGAAGGCTGTATGAGGGTGTTGTGGTACCGACTGCGTTATATTGGGCTGAAACATGTAATATGGGTGTAGCAGAGAGGAAAAGTTTAAATGTAATGGAGATGAGATGTCTGATGAGTATGTGTGGAGTGACGCGTATGGATCGAGTGCGAAATGATGAAGTGCGAAGAAGAACTGGAGTTGTTCGGGAGATGGCTGATCGAGTTGAGCAGAGGGTGTTGCGATGGTTTGGGCATATGGAGAGAATGGATAATGAACGATTGGTGGAAAAGGTAACTAGATCTGATGTGAGAGGTGTAAGGCTGAGAGAGAGGCCACGAATAGGATGGATAGACAGTGTGAAGAGAGCGTTGGATGCGAGAGGGATGTCTGTTGAGCAAGGAAGAGTGGCTGTGCGTGACAGAAATAAATGGAGAGAAATTGTGAATGAATAAATAATGACGCAGCCGTGGGGGGATATTCTCCCACATTTGGTCTGACCGGCTAGTCAGGTCAGGTGCGGGTAAGGGGATGGGTCTATTATGATGTGGCAGGGGTAAACCAGCTCTGGTGTCGGGCCCTGCTGCGGATGTCACTGATTGCACTGCGCAGTTGACCCTTGTGCGGTGTGGTGCGGTGAGGATCTGTCCCTTCTCCCCTTTGGGGCTAAGATGCGAATGAATGTGTTTGAATGGATGAGTAAATGGGGTGTGTGTCGTCCTGTCTCGGCTACCTCCCTTTCCTTGGGGGAAGCAGCCTAGGTATATAGATAGATAGGTACTGTATTGCACCAATCATCAGCAATTTTATGCAGGTGATACTGTATTGCACCAATCATCAGCAATATTATGCAGGTGGTATTGTACTCGTATTGCACCAATCATCAGCAATATTATGTAGGTGGTACTGTATTGCACCAATCATCAGCAATATCATGCAAGTGGTGCTGCAGTGCACCAATCATCAGCAATATTATGCAGGTGGTACTGTATTGCACCAATCATCAGCAATATTATGTAGGTGGTACTGTATTGCACCAATCATCAGCAATATTATGCAGGTGGTGCTGCAGTGCACCATTCATCAGCAATATTATGTAGGTGGTACTGTATTGCACCAATCATCAGCAATATCATGCAGGTGGTGCTGCAGTGCACCATTCATCAGCAATATTATGCAGGTGGTACTGTATTGCACCAATCATCAGCAATATTATGCAGGTGGTACTGTACTGCACCAATCATCAGCAATATTATGTAGGTGGTACTGTACTGCACCAATCATCAGCAATATTATGTAGGTGGTACTGTATTGCACCAATCATCAGCAATATTATGTAGGTGGTACTGTACTGCACCAATCATCAGCAATATTATGTAGGTGGTACTGTATTGCACCAATCATCAGCAATATTATGCAGGTGGTACTGTACTGCACCAATCACCAGCAATATTATGCAGGTGGTGCTGCAGTGCACCAATCATCAGGAATATTATGCAGGTGGTACTGTACTGCAAGTCAGCGAGAGATCAGTGTGGACATATAATGTAACTGTTATTTTACATGGACATTATACCTCGCATCATTGTATTAACTCTCTCTCTCTCTCTCTCTCTCTCTCTCTCTCTCTCTCTCTCTCTCTCTCTCTCTCTCTCTCTCTCTCTCTCTCTCTCTCATTAAAAGTATTCTGCCGTATTTATATAATCTCTCCATATATTAACCTATTCATCCATCCCATCGAACTTTTCATCGATCCTCTTTCTATCTGTCTGTCTGTCTGTCTGTCTCACTAAGCTGAACAAATAGCAGGACAAGTGCTGGGGATCAGTCTCAGGCAAGTGGGATGTGTGTGTGTGTGTGTGTGTGTGTGTGTGTGTGTGTGTGTGTGTGTGTGTGTGATAGAGAGAGAGAGAGAGAGAGAGAGAGAGAGAGAGAGAGAGAAGGTTACAAGAAAATTATTTACATATCACACTGACTTTAACGAGATTTCTGTTATCTGGCTGAGCTGGCACAGGCGAGGCATGGAGTGCTCTCTTTCTGAGTGTGTGTGTGTGTGTGTGTGTGTGTGTGTGTGTGTGTGTGTGTGTAAGTCCTTCAACAGTATCGGAACGTGTGAATCTATCGTAGGTAATGTATGTACTACAATGTATGTGTAAATCAGTGCGTTTGTACTACCACTTCGTCCTCCATGGACTGTTGCAATCTCTCTCCCTCTCTCTCTCTCTCTCTCTCTCTCTCTCGTTGCGATGGGCCAACCTATTGGAGACTGCATCCACTGAACCAGATGACAGGCTGTGAATG
The DNA here is from genome assembly GCF_032717465.1 of Coenobita brevimanus. Classification (NCBI taxonomy): domain Eukaryota; kingdom Metazoa; phylum Arthropoda; class Malacostraca; order Decapoda; family Coenobitidae; genus Coenobita; species Coenobita brevimanus. The sequence goes on along the minus strand of NC_136970.1, from coordinate 16,477,810 downwards.
ACTTGGTCCAAGCTAACATACTCCCAACCTTCACCCACACCGCTCACACATATAATGTCACACTGCCCCATCATCTTCACACACATCTAGACACTGTCTCCCACACACCCATCCAGCCCTCATTCCCAACATCGACACCCACCTATTCAATCTCACTCACTACTCTTACACTTCTCTCTCTCTCTCTCTCTCTCTCTCTCTCTCTCTCTCTCTCTCTCTCTCTCTTTCTCTCAGCATGCAGAATCTCTGTACAAAATTCCATCAGTTACAATTTTCTTCAAAATGTTTCCATGCTTAAGAGTTTGACATCGAAATCCATTGGCAAACTTGTGGATCCATCTCAAGGCTGTCTTCCTCCACACACCCGTAAAGCTTCCGCCTTGTTGGTTTGATACGGTTATGGGTATTATGGCTGATGTGGGGTTATGGGTAGGGTGGTATGGCTGGGGTGGGGTTATGGGTAGGGTGGTATGGCTGGGGTGGGGTTATGGGTAGGGTGGTATGGCTGGGGTGGGGTTATGGGTAGGGTGGTATGGCTGGGGTGGGGTTATGGGTAGGGTGGTATGGCTGGGGTGGGGTTATGGGTGGGTTGGTATGGCTTGGGTGGGGTTATGGGTAGGGTGGTATGGCTGGGATTGGGTTATGGGTAAGGTGGTATGGCTGGGGTGGGGTTATGGATAGGGTGTTATGGTTGGGCTAGGGTTATGGGTAGGGTGGTATGGCTGGGGTGGGGTTATGGGTAGGGTGGTGTGGCTGGGGTGGGGTTATGGGTAGGGTGGTATGGCTGGGGTGGGGTTATGGGTAGGGTGGTATGGCTGGGGTGGGGTTATGGGTAGGGTGGTATGGCTGGGGTGGGGTTATGGGTAGGGCTGGGAAGTACAGTTCAACGAATTCCTACACACAACCTCACATCTCTCGCTCTCTCTCTCTCTCTCTCTCTCTCTCTCTCTCTCTCTCTCTCTCTCCAGTATTGTCCTGCCTGTAAAGTTATGCTAATGGAAATATAATATGTCTATTGGCAGTGGCCGTATAAGTAAACCTCACTTTCATCATTTTTTTTTTTTGCATCCCCAGATTTGGTGAATAAAACCTACACTTGTAGACGGAGAATATATTTACCAAATAGTTTCGATGGACACTGCCACCATCCTCAGTGGTCAAGATAGAAGGAATGAAAGGGCTCCTTTCATTTAGTGTGTGTGAGGGGGTGGAGTAGATTTGGGGTGGGTGGGTTGTAAGCGAGGGATTCCCAAAGGGGAAAGGGGACACCACAAGAGGTCAGGTCAGATTCCTGTCTATTGTCAGCATGCCATTCCTTCTCTCTATCTTGACCACTGAAGATGGTGGCAGTGTCCACCGAAACTGTTTCGTAAATAATTATTCTCCGTCTACAAGTGTGGGTTTTATTCGCTGTCATTGATTATCACGTCAGAGTGATTTCCACAAGTTTATTGTTGGAATCATAAGAGAAATTACCAATATGCCGGGAATCGAACCCGGGACTCTCAGGTAAGAGCCAGGCAGCATACCACTACACCACGACCAGGTAAAAGTTAATTTACGTTGTCACAATCTTGTAACCAACGTCCCTCCGCCCCCACTGTGGGCCTGAAGAGGGTGAGTTAACCCCCTGGCACTCGGGCAAGTAGATGCTTTTAATCTATCCCAAGCACTTACGGCAAGTCAAAATGAAGAGAGAACCTGTATTTTTACACAGGAAAAATCATCAGAGAAATTACCAATATGCCGGGAATCGAACCCAGGACTCTCAGGTGAGAGCCAGGCAGCATACCACTACACCTGAGAGTCCCGGGTTCGATTCCCGGCATATTGGTAATTTCTCTGATGATTTTTCCTGTGTAAAAATACAGGTTCTCTCTTCATTCTGACTTGCCGTAAGTGCTCGGGATAGATTAAAAGCATCTACTTGCCCGAGTGCCAGGGGGTTAACTCACCCTCTTCAGGCCCACAGTGGGGGGAGGAGGGACGTTGGTTACAAGATTGTAACAACGTGAGTTGGTCGTGGTGTAGTGGTATGCTGCCTGGCTCTCACCTGAGAGTCCCGGGTTCAATTTCCGGCATATTAGTAATTTCTCTGATGATTTTTCCTGTGGAAAAATACAGGTTCTCTCTTTATTGTTGGAAGTTTTAGGCTGAAAATTTGTGCCTCACAGGTGTTAGTTTTTATGTTAAACTATTATATTAATATACTAATGAACACAGACTCAATCATGGAAAGAGAGAGAGAGAGAGAGAGAGAGAGAGAGAGAGAGAGAAAGGAATGTTGGCAGAACTGGGTGTACAAGTAGAGGGAAGGTAAAAGTAATTTAATAACGATACCGATACAGGGATGGTGAAAGGCAAAGAAGAAGGAAGGAAAGAGGGGGGGAAGAACAGAGCGAAGGGAATCTGGGGGAGGGGGTGGGAGAAGAGGAGTAAGGAAGAAAGGAAGAGGAAGAGAAGAGAGAGAAAAGTGAAAAAAGGAAGATAATGGAAGATGATAAACGAAACAAACAAGGAAAGCCGAGGATAGGCGTGGTAAAGGACGGACAGAGAGAAGGATATAGGAATAGAAGAGAAACTGACAATATAGGAACAGAAGAGAAAGAGGGAAAGAGAAAAAATGAGAACATAAATACAATCCCTTTTGAATCAGTATCGAGTGAACATTAGTGCACAGTGAGAACGAGTAGCCACTTAATGACAGGAAGGAAGACTATTGAATCACGGAAACGCTCTCTCTCTCTCTCTCTCTCTCTCTCTCACACACACACACACACACACACACACACACACACACACACACACACACACACACACACACACACACACACACACACACAGCTAGGTAACTTCAGTGTCCAATCTGTACACCACTTAGGTACTTCTGACGAGAGGAAATATTATCAAGGACGTATGTCTATCTACTATTGCCAGACGCCATAATCCCGTAAGGGGTGGCCATTTGACTTTGAGTTATTTGTTTTACGGGGAGGGGCACTAACCATCCACCCCACTTGCTGACACGTAGGGAGCACGTATGGTTTGGTTATATGGTTACCACCCAGCGTTGTAAATGGTTTCTTGGCTTACAGGAAACCATTTGGCATGTCACTCAATGTAAATCCACCTATAAATTAAAGAAAAGCAATAAGAAGTGACAGGAAAGATGGGAGAAATAGGAAGAGAGGAGGGCAGGCACAGAAAAAAAATTGATAAACGCTAAGATAGAAGTAGGCAGGACTACATCAAGTGAGTGGATGATGGTCACCACCACCTAAAACTAACTCATATGGAAAACAAAGGAGGGATGGAGTGTGAGGAAGACTGGCGGTACAGGAAGTGGATGGGAAGGAAGGAAGCAGGTGGAGGATAGAAAAAAGAAGTAAAGGGTACGGTTGTCTGGTACAAAGGAAGCAGAGATGCAAATAACAATACATACAAGCAAAGCTAACAGGAGGCCTATTGAAATATAAGTTACCTGTTGAGGTAAAGCTAAATGACACCAAATATTTAACCAACACGTATGAGAAGAAAACAGTGAGAGGAGGGCTTTTCCCCGTCCACCACTACCACCGGTAAAACAGCCGGCAGGAAAAATTCAGATAATTATTATCACTCAAAAGACGCGAAAGGAAATTCTACGCTACATTAAACTTGAAATCATAGTTAAAAAGAAAAGAGTGGTATGAACATAAAATCTCTCAGTCATCTGCTATGATACAGAAGAAAAGAATGGAGAAGGAGGAATGAGTTGATGGAGGATTATGATACTAGGGAGATGAAAAGGAATGAATGAGAGGGTTAACGTATGACGTTAACTGCAGGAGGAAAAGGAGAAGAACAGGAGCAGAATGAAGTAGATGTTGGAGACCGTGGAGAAAGAGAGAGACGGAAAGTGATCAGAGACAGTAAGTTGAAGAACAAGATGAGAGAGAGAGAGAGAGAGAGAGAGAGAAAATATGACAGAAGAGCCCTTTACAATGAGGAATGGTATCCAGTGGATCTATCTATCTATCTATTGCCAGACGCCTTAATCCCGTACGGGGTGGCCACAAACAGACTGCCTCCACGTCGCCCTGTTCCCCTCCATTTCACTGCCCGGCTCCCAGCTCACACCCCCCTCTCTCATATACCTCCCCACTCTATCCCTTCATCTCTTCCTCGGCCTCCCCCTCCCTCTCCCCCCTCCACCTCACTCACATACACTCTCCTCGTCAGTTTCTCACCCTCCATCCTCTCCACATGGCCAAACCAGCTCAGTGAGTACCTCCTAACGCTTCCTATCACATCTACATCCGCACCACAACGCTCCTTTATATCCTAATTTGCCAGCCTGTCTCTCTATCAACACCAAACTACATGCACAGTACACACTACACTTCCTTTTCCAAAATTAAAAGAATAAAATCATGGCAGCTCAACATGTAGCCTCGGAGTCCCGGGGGGGTGGGACCTTAAATATCCCCACCTTCCGCCCCTCTCCCGGTGACGACTCGATCAGCCTGGAGCCACTGTCTGACTCTCTTCTTCTTCATTTCTGCAACATTCGCGGCCTTTCCTCTAACTATCGCTCTGTTGAGCACCACCTCTCCTTCTCTAAACCCACCTTTCTTTTTCTAACAGAGACTCAGCTGTCTGAGGCAAATGACAGCAGACCCTTTCTCTATACTCATTTCAAAGCCAAAGGTGGCTGTTGTATATATATATACGCACCGACTTATCTTGCTTTCATGTTCCTGAACTCGATTCTTCTGAATTCTCTACACCCTGGCTTCGGCTTTCCTGTCATTCTCTGACTAAATATATCTGCACTGTTTACTTATCTCCTAATGCTACTGACTTTCAAGAATTCTTTGACTATATTACTTCTACGATGGGACACTTTTTTTTTTTTTTTTTATGCATTTCTCCATTCTCTGAAATCTCCATTCTAGATTTCAATGTTCACCACCACCTTTGGCTCTTCTCTCCTTTCACTGATCCACCTGGTGAACAAGCCTTCACCTTTTCTATCCTTAATGACCTAGAGCAGCTTGTACAGCATCCTACCTGTATCCCTGACTGCCCTGGAGAGAGCTCCAACATACCTGACCTCTTCCTTACAACCAATCCTTCTGCTTCCACTGTTAATCTTTTCTCTTCGTTGGGCTCCTCCGATCACAACCTTATCACCTTAACCTGTCCTATCACTCCAGTACGGCCTGTGGACCCTCCAAAGAAACGTTGTCTGTGGCACTTTGGAGCTGCGGATTGGGAGGCCCTCAGGCAGTACTTCTTTCATTTTCCCTGGAATGATTATTGCTTCCATGGCCGGGAGCCATCTGAGTGTGTCTTGTGCATTATGAAGGTTATTCTCTCAGGCATGGAAGCATACATTTTTTTCTCATAACCTTTGACTAAAGCAAGAAAGAATTGGTTTAATCACACTTCTTCTAATGCTGTCCGCAACAAGGAGAGGGCCTATAAGAGGTACCGGAGCCAACCCACCCCTGAATCGCATCTTTTATACATTTCTGCTCAGAATCGTGCTAAGTCTGTTCTTTGCTCTGCTAAAAATAATTTCATCCGTACTAAATGCTCTCAACTCTCCAACTCGAATTCTTCCTACTCCTTCTGGCACCTTGCCAAAAACCTTTCTAACAACTTTACCTCATCATACTTCCCTCCCCTTTTCTCTGATGGCTATGTAGCTATTTCTTCTACTGATAAAGCAGATCTCTTCGCTCAGACTTTGTCCTCCAATTCCAGCTTAGAAGATTCTGGTGCTGTTTCTCCATCAATTCTCCCCTCTGACTTCCTCAAGGCTGACATTAAAATTTCTTCAGCTGATGTATTTTCTGCCATCACAGGCCTCAAGACTAATAAGGCATATGGGCCTGATGGAGTCCCTCTTGTTCTCAAGAACTGTGCTTCTGTGCTTACACCCTGCCTAGGCAAACTCTTTCACCTTTGTCTATGAACTTATTACTTTCCTTGTTGCTGGAAGTTTGCTCTCATTCAGCCCGTCCCAAAGAAGGGTGACCATTACCAACCCTCTAACTATCGTCCAATTGCTTTGACATCCTATGTCTCAAAAATTTTTGAATCAATTCTTCATAGAAAAATCTAAAAGCATCTTTTCTATCACAACCTTCTTTCTGATCGTCAGTATGTGTTCCGGCAGGGATGCTCCACTGGCGATCTTTTCACCTACCTTTCAGACTCCTGGTCATCCTCCTTTTGGGACTTTGGCGAAAGCTTTGCCACTGCACTTTCAAAGGCTTTCGATCGAATGTGGCATAAATCTGAGCCAAAGAGAGGATCCCCACATTGCCTTTAGGCAATGTGGGGTTTATGCACCCGATTACACCCCTCTTTTCTCCCCTTGGTGATTAATTTGGTGAGTTTCGAACACACAAGGTAGCATAAGCATCAGAGGCCACCATGGGGAGGCTGCGGACCACACTGAAACAGCCCATCCCCAGGATGAGGGCAAGGACGCTGTCAGCTAACCAAGGACCAACATCAAATTGCCAACCAAGCCCCGCCTCACATTCCACCGCTGCCACCAATGTAATAACCGAAATGAAACTTAACAAATTAATCACTGTCCTGGCCGAGATTCAATCTCGGGGCCCCCGCGCTTCATATGGACGCACGTTACCACTGAGCCAAAGAGAGGATCCCCACATTGCCTCTAGGCAACACGGGCTTTATACACCCCATTACATTGGGGTTTCATTTACTCGGGACTTATCTTGGAAAGCTCATATTATATCTCTTATAAAATCTGCTTCCAAGAGATTAGGTGTGCTAAGCCGACTCCATTCCTTCTTTACCCCTGCACAATTGTTGACTCTATACAGAGGTTTAATCCACCCCTGTGTGGAGTACAACTCTCATGTGTGGGAGGCTCTCCACATACAGCTCTTCTCAATAGGGTGGAGTCAAAGGCTTTTCGTCTCATTAACTCTCCCCCTCTTACTGACTCCCTTCAACTTCTGTCTCTCCGTCGCACTGTTGCATTTTTATCTCTTTTCTATCGCTACTTCAGTGGTCACGCTCTTCTGAACTGTCTGCATGCATTCCTCCAAGTCTACAACGGGCACGTAATGTAACGCCGGGAAATTTTTTTTATCCCACCGTTATTGTTCATCATTGTAATGCCAGATATTTAATCTTACCGGTGTTACCAGCGTAATGGTCGGAAATTGGATTTCCCACCGTTGTTGGTTCTGTTTAACTTACTCGTTGATAATACAAATGGTACTCAACTTAGTCTCCCCTCAATGACTGATAAAATATTCACCTCAGTAAAAACAAAAGGGGGGTAGCACTTCGACTTAGAATGATAAAGGTTAACTGTTTAACAGATAGTTTTGGTAGCGTTTGTAGTTTTGGCCGAGTCGAGAATAAGTCAGTACCACGTGTGTTCGTCGTTCCCAAAGCGGAAGAATCTTGAACTGGAAGGGGAGTGAGTTATGCGTGAGAGGACATAGTTCCCTTGATTGGGTATCAAAATGACATACTTTACTCTACTTTAATAATTCTATACTGGTTAATCAACAGACATTTTTGAATTACATGACGTTTAATCATATGTAAAAGGGTTGTAAATTAAAGCCATGGTTTGGGTGAACATCATACAATATTGTTACCAAGCGAAGTACTTTGAATATTCAACAGTGATTTCTGAGGTCATCATACCACACTCTTTATTATCGGTCATTCTTGGGGTCGTCAATAGCCTCAAGACTGGGACATTGATTGGCATGAATTGTCTTTTCGGGCTGGCATAGCCTTGAACCAAAAATAATCACTCGTGTTCTATTTCGTCTGGGCAGTATAATCTCATCATACAATTCACTAATAATTCACAATCACTATTAATTCATAATCATTAATAATTCATAATCATCATTAATGCATAATCACCAATAATTCATAATCACTCGGGCTTGTTTAGCCTCGAGGAACAACTCAAAAATCACATTTTTGCTCACAACCACTAAGTTCCCTTCAACTCTCCCAATATTCCTAACATATTAATATAAGAGAAAGGAAACGGTTGATTAGTTTGAATTCACCTTTCCGTTACATGACCACATTAACTTTCAAACTTCTGTACCTTATCTACTATAAAAAAAAAGGTTCACCTGATTGATTCATAATACAATTTCTGTTACATTCAGTTTATAAACTATTCATGGGCAGTGTAAGTGTGTGTGTACGACAAGTCTATGGGCAATATCACATGATGGCCTCGTGCACACCCCCGACGTCACAGTGCCTGTGAACTGAATCAACGTCTGTTATCCACCAGGTCTCGGTAGCGAATGTCTATGTTAAGCTTTTAACAACATTACCTCATATGGTTCACGACAAGTAAGGATTAAACAAGCAAGGCGGGGGGGGGAAGGAGGAATGTGTAAAGCTCACCTGAATCAACGTCTGTTATCTACCAGGTCTCGGTAGCGAATGTGGCATGTCGGGCACCAAGGGACGCCACTGCTAGATCAAATGAGACTGTGTTTTTGCGATATGGTGGGTTTTAATTCTCTTCATCTATATAGTAGTGTACACATGACGTTAGGACTTTTGATTGAATTGGGGAAAATTTGGAATTCTATCCTTACTAAATTTAAATACTGAATTTACCACTATCCTGCCTTGAGTTTGGGGCAGCTTATGCCATCTAGTGACGGCTAAGGCAAGCGGGACTATTTGATCCTCACAAATGACATTATTTTGGCCTTTTTGACTATTAATCTTACATATTTGGGTTCTAGCAGCTTCATTAGTAAGCATTTCACAACAATGATACGGAATGAATTGCATACCCATTATTATTCTGTTTAAGGTTTAAACTTGGCCCCCAGCAACGACGCACAAACAAGGGGAAGGTTGCACGCATCTGTTATTCATTACTCTACCGGATGGATGAACTCCCATAGCTCAACACTCACAATTACACCACCCATGCATAGATGCAGAGATATACACATAAAAATAAAGTTTACCCTACATTGATCATTAACACATGAACTACTACTTAGGACAGGAACTTATAGACTAGTATTCAGATTACACCCTATCTAACTTAGAAATTACAGTACTTCTAAACATATACATGAATACTAAATCTGTGGCACTACAGTAACACCCGTCTAACAGCAAACCCTCATCCCTCTTCTGTTCAGCTCTCTAATGCAAGAGTTGACCGTCACTCCCAGTCCTTCATTTATAGAACAGGTCAGCTCTGGAACTGTCGCCCTCTGTCTGTGTTTCCTGCTTCCTATGATCACCAGTCTTTCAAACGCAGTGTTTCCAGGCATCTCGAAATGATCGGATCTTGAATTTGACATTTTCTTGAATTTTATTTTTCTCTTGGAAGGAACAATAATTGCGGGCTCAAGGCCTTTGGTTCCTTCTTCTTAGCATTAAAATAAAATGTGACTCCACAGGCTCCTCTTAAATAACTCATTTCCACTGCTATCACTCTTGACTTGTGTCCTTCCAACAACGTCCAAACTTCGCTTCCATACCTTATAGTTGATATCACAATACTATCATGTAGTAACTTTTTCACTTCCATGATCACTTCCCTGTTTCTTATCACTGCTTTCAAGGAACCAGCAACCTTTCTTCCTTGTTGTACCCTTTCAAGCACTTTACCCTCCAAACTTCCATTCTTACTCATCATACTCCCCAAGTACTTAGACATACATTTTCCATTTCCTCACCATCCAACCTCACTGTACATTCATTGACTTCGCCTATCTCAAAGACCATCACTTTACTCTTACTTTCATTCACCTTTAGATTCCGTTTTTTACACTCTCCCAAACTCATCCACCAAGCCTTGGAGCTCCCCTTCGTCTTCACTTAACAACACAGTATCACCTGCAAACAACAGTGCAGGGAGTTTCCATACACTACTCTCTTCACTACGGCCACTCCAACATCCACTGCCCTACCTTGTATCCATGTACAGATTGAACAACCATGGAGACATGACACATCCCTGTTTCAACCCATCCTTCAAAGAGAAAAATTCATTCAGTTCACCATCCACACGCACTACAGCCTTAGCACCATCATACATACTCTTCACAACATTCAGCAACTTCCCATCTACTCCATATGTTCTCAATACTTTCTACAATCCTTGTCTACCCACCCTGCCATATGCTTTCTCCAAATCCATGATGGCTGCATACAACTTCTTTCCTTTCTCTAGAAAGTTTTCCACTTTAGATCTAAGAAAGGATATCTGATCTACACAACCTCTTCCCTTCCTAAAGCCTCCCTGTTATTTTTCTCCAACTAATTCCTCTGTTATTTCCCTAACTCTGTCAATAAGTATCCTACCATACACTTTTTCTCTCACACTAAGAAGACAAGTACGCCTAAGATTACCACACACTTCTTTTACCCCTTTTCCTTTGTACATGGGAATAATTATACCTGACTTCCAATCCTCTGGGACTCAACCTTCCTCCCAGACCAATCTGCACATCTTCCACATCCACTCTACTACTATCTCTCCCCCATGTCTCAACATTTCACCACACACTCCATCAATTCCTGGGGATTTCAGCAATTTGACTTCCTTCATTGCTTCCACAACTCCTATCCTACTGATTTCTTCCTGTCTTCTCACCTTCCTGCTTCTCCCAGCCATTCCCCAGCCACTTATACTTGCATTACTTCCATTCTCTATGCTCAACAATTCCTTAAAGTGTTCTCTCCATCTGCTCACTTTTTCTCCCTTCTCCACTAGTAATCTACCATTTTTATCTATCACTCCCCTACTAACTTCACTGCCACCCTGTCTTACTCTCTTCACCTCTTTCCAGAACATTTTCTTACAGTTCCTCCACTTTACACTCCAGTATCCAGTGGAGTCACGTCAAAATTTGTATCGCAAACGAGTGTGCTTGTAAATGGCTCCGTCTCTTTCTCACATACCTTGCTGCCTATTGGTTCATTTATGGTTGGGATGTTAAAAGAGTAACTTGGTCTTTCCTTAAAATGTCACTAATTTTGATACCTTTTTTTTCTTTCTTATACAGACATAAGCAAAAGTATTAGTGCCCATCGAAACATGCATTTCTTTTTTCTTCTTTCCTTTCTGCATGCATGCACCTTTGATCATTGGTATGATATAAGAATAATGGAAAAATGCTGGAAAGGGAAACATATGTGTTTACGTAGAGAAATGAAAGTAAGAGAAGAAAAAAAAAAAGATTAACTGGAGGAATAGTGGGAAATACAAGGGAGGAAAGTATAAGAGAGTGATGCAGTAATGAATGGGAAAGGAGAGGTGAAATATTGGCTGAGAGGGAGAGAAATAGCAAAAGTATAAATAATAAACCAGACGAGGACGAAATTGGAATAGAATTAGTTCGTTCGAGGAAGAGGGAAGGATGAGGAAAACAAAAAGGAGAGAAGAATCTCTCTCTCTCTCTCTCTCTCTCTCTCTCTCTCTCTCTTACTTCAACAAATATCCATGTTAACTCTTCCATGCATACAAATACTCTTCCTCCTCTCAGCTGTGTCATGTTTAAAATGACAGTCTTGATGTGCTATTCTACATATGATCAAAGACGGTCACAGATGGCATGCGGGCTTCCTCTAGCTATCTGTCTGTTTATTCGTTTATCTGTCTCCATTTTGCCATTCAGTCATATAGTCTGTCTATTTGTCTGCTGGCCACTATTCGTCTTTCTCTGCCGGTATCTTTGTCTATCGACGGGTTTCAGTCTGTCAATATTCCTGTCAAGGTGTTATTATATTTCTATGTGAGTGTCTGCCAGTACATCGTGAACACACAAATATATTTTCTTATGGTGAAAATTTGATAACATCAGGCGTTAGACAATAGTATGGGAGTAAACGACTTTAAACGATGTTCAGTACATTACTCGTAATAGTTTGTGAACCCATACAGCACTACCATTTCCACCTCACGCAGCCACTGAAAAGGCTTTGGTATTTACTTTGTTTTGTACTGTTATGGGACAATAGGAGAGAAGCTTTGTACTTTTGATCTCTCTTCTCTGCATACATAACAAGTACGACTGCTGAACAACTGTATATTGGAGACCTGCATGATTTGTCTATAAATTATTTACACTGCAGGGTTATTGCGTGTGGTGGTGTGGCAGGGGAATAGTAATGTGGTGAACTTGGATGTGTGCTGCTGGGCCCAAGCTGAAATTTGTGGTTGAACAGAAATCAGTGATAAGTAAAGTCAAAGGTTGGAATGGAGGTGAGGGGAGGGAGGAAAAGAGAACAATGAGCATGGAGGGGGGGGGGGAGAGAAAAATGAGTATGGAGGAGGGGAAATGGAAAATGAACATGGAGGGGGGGAAGAAAAGAGAATGATAAACATGGAGGGGGTGGGGGAAGAGAACAGTGAACATGGGAGGAGGAAGAGAACAAAGAACATCCAAGAGGGAAGAGAACAATGAACATGCAAGGAGGAAGAGAAAAATAAACATGCAAGAGGGAAGAGAACAACGAACCATGAAGGAAGGAAGAGAACAATGGACATGAGGGGGGGGGGGGAACAATGAGCATGGTGGAGGGAAAGAGAACAATGAACATGGAAGGGGAAAGAGAACAATGAACATGGAAGGAGAAACAGAACAATGAACATGGCAGTAGGAAGAGAACAATGAACATGGAAGGGGAAAGAGAACAATAAACGTGGATGGGGAAAGATAACAATGAACATGGAAGGGGAAAGAGAACAATGAACATGGAATGGGGAAAGATAACAATGAACATGGAAGGGGAAAGAGAACAATGAACATGGAAGGGGAAAGAGAACAATGAACATGGAAGGGGAAAGAGAACAATAAACGTGGATGGGGAAAGAGAACAATGAACACTGAAAGGAGAAGATAAATTTGAATATGGAGGGGGGGAAGAGAGCAATGAACATGAGGGGGGGAAGAGAACAATGAACATGGAAGGAGAAAGGGAACAATCAACATGGATGGGAAAAGAGAACAATGAACATGGAAAGGGGAAAGAGAACAATTAACATGGAAGAGGGAGTGTGGCAGCAGAAAAAATAATACTGTAGTTTTGGCGGGAACTAAGAACTTTTTAAAATAAGTTAATGAAACAAATAGATGAGGAAAGGGAAGAAAGGAAAGAAGACGAAAGGGAAAGGTTAGCCACATTTAGAAACAATTTGTGGGATATAATATCAGGAACAAATGAAAATGTGGGAAAAGGAAAGCGTGGGGAGAGGAAAAAACTATTTGGGATGGGAGGACAGGGTTGCTAGCATCATAGTTTATATATGAGTAGAAATGATTGGAGGGAAAGAAAAAGTGAAATTCAGGGGGATGGAAAGGTTGTGAGAAGGGGGAAAAAGAGTCAAAGAGGACTGGAATTCCAATTATATATCGCTTTCCCAAAGCCCATACCATACTGGAAATGTCAAGACGACACACTGCAGGAGGAGGAACAAGGAGAGAGAAATTAGGGAAAGAAAATGCAGAACGCAAGTGAGATTTACAAAGGATTTCTATGAGAAAGGGAGGGGAGACAGAGAAAACTTGACAGTGAGTGCTGAATTAAATAATACCGTAATTTTAGATATATTTTCTTCCTGCTTTACTCCCCCTTGACCCTCACAAGACTCAGTAATAAAGCAAAACTGAGGATACTAATTAGGATTAAAGCAACACATAAAAGGGAAGAGGTTGGCCAATAATTCGGTTATCATGAGAGTTTTAAGGAAACATAGACAAGACGACTGATAAGAGATATATGAATATGGCCTATACGATTATATATGAAAAGAAGATAATCAAGGAACATCTCTCTCTCTCTCTCTCTCTCACACACACACACACACACACACACACACACACACACACACACACACACACACACACACATTATGGTTCCCTGATACATCACAAAGGGTATGTAATGTGGTGACATCTGTGCCTATGAGAAAAGGAAACGGCTCTGCGGTGACAACAGGAAAAGAGTTGGGTCATTTGAATAACATAAAGAGATCCAGGGCAGGAAACGGTGAGGCGAGGCACACATGACGACTTAGGTTACATTACCGTGAGATCAAAGGTGGTATGAACATTCTTTAAAAAAAAGTACTGGAATGTGAATGTATTATGCACGCTACAGTATGGAAATTATTAAAAAAAAAAAAAAAAAAAAAAAAAGAGGATTATGTCAGTCTGTCAGTCACATATCAGTTAAAGTATATCTATCTATCTATCTATCTATATAATTGTGTGTGTGTGTGTGTGTGTGTGTGTGTGTGTGTGTGTGTGTGTGTGTGTGTGTGTGTGTGTGTGTAAATAAATACAGGAATAACAAATGATCCCAGGAACAGCAAATCAATTCTGGAATAAAAATTGATCCCAGGCACAGCAAACCTTGCCCGACAGCAGTTATTTTATTTTCACCCGTTTTCAAGCTATAGCCCTCTGAAAATCCGTGATCTTCTTTTGGCCTTTCAAGGTCACTCTAGGTCAAAGGTCATGGTGCCAAATGAAACACATAGAAGACTTCCTATATCTTCATAATAGTAAATATCTCTATCTTCAACCAGTTTCGAGTTTTCGCCTCTGTATTTTTTAAGGTCATTTAAGTTCAAAAGTCATGGTACCAGTTAAAAACCTATAAGTGACTTCCTAATTGCTAATAACAGTAGATAACACTAAAGGTTATCTTAAGCTAGTTTCGAGTTGTAACCCCCTAAATTACCGTTATCTTGAGTTTGACATTTTAAGGTTATTTAAGGTCAATGTCATGGTACCAATAAAAAGTCCATAGGAGCCTTCATATAAACTAATATTAGTATATATCTATCTGCAACCAGTTTCAAGTTATAGCCCCTGAGTATCCATGAATTTGAGTTTGACCTTTCAAGGTTACTCAAGACCAAAGGTCTTGGTGTCAAATGAAAGCCCATACTGGAATTCCTGTATGTTGGTAATAGTAAATATATCTATCTTCAACTGTTTTCAAGTTATAACCCTCTGAAAAATCCGTGACCTTGATTTTGACCTTTCACGGTCACACAGTTACCTCCAAAATTTAATCACTTTTTTTCGGGACCAGTGACCACATATACTGAAAGTTTTGTGTAATTTCATTCTGCTGTTTTGCCGTATTGCTGCTAACTTAGAAACAAACAAACGGCCAAAACCAAAACTTCGCTGGACTCCATTCAGGCAAGGTAAAAATTACAGGAAATGGAGACCAGAGTAAAGAAGACTCTGTATAATACTGTAACCATAAAAGCACCAGATATTTCTCCGATATTGTAAAGAAAAAGCAGATGATATAACAGGGTTGGTGACGTTAACATACCATACCAGTACACGATGTAAGCCCTTTATTGTCTTCCTTGTTTTTGTGTTGCTGGTGTAGATTTTTACCTCGCCCAGACGGAGACCACTAGGTATTATTTTTGGTTCAGTTTGTTTGTTTGTTAGCTACATTACAGAAAACCGGTGAGTGAAATTACATGAAACTTTCGGGATATGTGGCCCCCGGCCCCCAAAAGAAAGTGATTAAGTTTTGGAGGTAATCGAGTGACCCTGAAAGGTCAAAATCAAGGTCACTGATTATCAGAGGGGTATAACTTGAAAACGGTTAAAGATAGAGATATTTACAATTAGGAACATATAGGAACTCATAATATGGGCTTTCATTTGGCACCAAGACCTTTGACCATGAATGACCTTGAAGGAACAAACTCAAGGTCACAGATGATCAAGGGGCTATAACTGGAAACTGGTTGAAAATAAAGATGTTTACTGTTATCACCATATAGGAAATCCCATATGGGTTTTTGATTGGTACCTTGACCTTTGACCATAATTGACCTTGAAAGGTCAAACTCAAGGTCATGCATATTCAGGGGGCTATAAGTCAAAACTCGTTGAAGATAAAAGTATTTACTATTACCAAGATATAGGAAGTCTCATATTGGCTTTCACTTGGCAGCATAACCTTTGACCTTGGAAGGTCAAATACAAGATCATGGATTTTCAGAGGGACTAACTTGAAAACATTTGCGCCATTATCTTAGACTTTTATCATGCAATGACACTAAATGGCAGAAACGAGTTAGTATTTAACAGCAGTAAAATACAGTAATACCGGTACCTCGATATACGATACCCCTAGATACGATACCCCGGCTAAACGATGGGAGTAGAAATTGCACCATACCCCACCTAACGATGGCCAAACCCCCATTTAATGATGGGTTTTGATTTTTCCTTACTGATTTTGATGATATTTTAGACTAAAATTGTGCGTCTGGGTGGATATATAAACTGTTTTTAGACTTCAGTTAATGTGTTTTAGCCATAGGGTGCGGTGAACATTGTCATTTTGGGGTACAGTTTGCAAAGCTTGATTTTTTCCAGACTTATAGTTGATGATATTCAGCTTTGATTCGTTGGTTTTAATGTTATTTATAGGTGTTAGGCTTAGGTTAGCTTCCTTTACAGGTGTTAGGCCATTTAGATTGCCTTTCAATCTGTTTTTGGGCTCATCTGGGTGGGCTTTTGACTTGGTTTCGGGGGGGGGGGGGAACCCAAGGCTGGTAAACGGTCCACATTGAAATACATGTTAAAAGTACCCCGATATAAGATACCCGCCTAACGATGGGGTTTTACCTAACCAATTAGATCGTTAAACTGGGGTATGCCTGCAACTGCTGTTGGGCAAGGTTTGTTGTGCCTGACACCACTTGTTTTTGATCTGAAAAAGGAATGTTGAGTTTTAGTATAATTCATTTTTTTTTAAATTTCATTGTCATTAATCGTTTCGTTATTCAGGATAATTTTAATCAATGATTCTCTCTCTCTCTCTCTCTCTCTCTCTCTCTCTCTCTCTCTCTCTCGCAAGGATAAGCGGGAGTGTGTGAGAGGGGAGGATGGGGCAAAGGATGGGCAGGATAATAATAATAATAATAAAGAAGGGGGAAGAGTCGGGGAGGTAGTGGAGTGAGTACATTGCTAGGAATACCAAGTTTCGTTAGATCCACACAGAAAGTTCTGATGAGTGTGGTGACAGACAGACAGAGAGGCAGACAAGCAGACATACAGACAGAGAAACAAAATGATGTACCGAACAGTGCTGTTTTGCTACTACTACTCCTCTTATATTAGTCACGGGGTTGAAAATAGAAATATTACAGTCTGACACAATCTCTTTCTCTTCCTCCCTCGATACTACTACTCCTCTCACTACAGACACAGGGTTGAAAAAGAAATATTAAAGTTTTGCACTCTCTCTCTCTCTCTCTCTCTCTCTCTCTCTCTCTGTCAGATGCAATCCAGGGTTTTCCACTTCAGACTGAGAACTCTCCCGTTCCTCACTTCATCCCTCCTCACTGACATTCTGTGGAGCAGTTACCACAATATATCAGGGACACAACAGCAGCAGACAGGGGGTACAGGGGCAAGAGGAAGGTGGAAGGGAAGGAAAGGAAGCTAAAGAAACAAATGACGAGAATAGGAAAGTGGTGAGAAGAGGCTATGAGTGAGGACGAGGATGGAAGAGAGAAGAACAAAAAATATAGGAGCTATGAAATGACAAAATGGATGAAGCTTGTAAAGAAGAGGAGGAAGTAAAGGAGGTGGAAAAGGAAGAAGGAGGAAAAAATGGACAAAAACGAGGGGAAGAAAGAAGGACAAGAACAGTGAACGCAAGAGATCAGGCCGGCAGGAGACTGGAGAGGGATAAAATGATGCAGAGAATCTTTCAAGTGACAATAACCAGCAGCATTACACTAACTTAAGGCGGCGTGCTGAGCCACCAAACGACACCACATCAGCGCTATCAAATATTGTCAAGTGGAGGCACCACGCTTGCCAGATGTGCCCATGGGTAAGATATTGAAGGTGTGGTGCAGAAGAGGAGGGCGGGAAGTTGGAGGGAGAGGCTTGCATGAAAGCCATGCATGTGGTTGTGAAGAGGAGTGAAAGGTAAGGGTAAATTGAAACCTGCAGAGAGAGAGAGAGAATTGCACTTTCATCGCCATGATCCACAGGGCTGGTATATGCCTTGGACAGGAATATTATCTGTTTTTTATACCAGCTGATGAGCATTGTGCTAAGGTGGAAGAAATGGTGTGTGTGTGTGTGTGTGTTTGTGTGTGTGTGTGTGTGTGTGTGTGTGTGTGTGTGTGTGTGTGTGTGTGTGTGTGTGTGTGTGTGTGTGTGTGTTTGTGTGTGTGTGTGTGTGTGTGTGTGTGTGTGTGTGTGTGTGTGTGTGTGTGTGTGTGTTTGTGTGTGTAAGAAATTATATCAAATTACAGAAAGACAGATTTACTAATGATACATAGCCTAGTTTTACTTAATGACACATAAAAATGTTACAAGTCAAAATATAAGAATGAAATAAGAGATAAAAAAAATAAAAATTAGGGAACCACGAGAAAAAGAAAATTATTTATCAAACTAATAAAAATTGTATTGGAGTAAGAGCAGAAAACAGAAAAAAATTTGATATAGAAAAAAAAAAAAGACTGGTAATAAAAACTGATATTTGAATATGAAAATGCTGTATTGACGAACGGAATAAAAGAGAAGAGTTGTTAAGATTACGAGCAGATCAACATGACATGGCACGCCTTTCATTTACTGCTTGTGAAACAATAAAGCTGTGTTTATGTGTAATTAAGTACGTCCTTGACCAAAAGGCAAGAATGGCCTAGATGAAAAAATAAAAATGGAAGAAGAAGAGCAGAACAGTAAAAAAAAAAATCCTATAGTGAATCGTACCATTTGCAACGCCACAATGGAGGAGCAGCGAGGCCTCTTTCATGAACCCATGTGAGTGAGCGAATTTTAAACCTCTGAAGGATCCATTACAAACAGTTTTTGGTTGTTGTTTTGTTCCTCTATGCATCACATTTCACAGTGCTCTCTCTCTCTCTCTCTCTCTCTCTCTCCCCCTCTCACACACACACACATGCAGCAAATTATACTGGGGTTAACATTGAAAGAGGATGAAATTGTACTCTTTCTACGCAGACATCACCAGCCAGTTGTGTTGCCAACAGCCTCATAATTACCAAGTTACATACAGTGAGGGGGATGGATCTGGGTTGTTCTTTTCTGGCTTATGTTCCATAAGACGCCGAAGAGCATGGCTTTATGTCTGCACCAGCCTATGTGTGCTGATAAACAGAGCCAAGATAATGAATGATTTACTGTGCAAACCACTGTCCCTATTACTTTCGCCTCCATGCAATAAATTTCAAACCAACACACAAGGCCATACAAGGCAGTGTGGATGTTAGGTGTGTGTGCCTGGTAGCATCGATAATTGTGTATTATAATGTAAAAAGGTGTATAAGGCTATTGACCACCCTAAACATTCTTTAATCTTACCCTCTAACAATACTCTTTCCCTTCTTCAGGTTATCCCTTCCTTTCTCTCCTTACTGTTCTTTTCTTTTATTCATCACATATCACTTTTCCTATCTAAACATTACCTTTAACATTCCCCAGCACATTGCAATCCCCGTATCTTTCCCTTCCCAACACTCATTTCACCTATTGTACCTCCCATTGCCATTACTCCCTTTTCATTGGGCTTTCAAACACTTCCTTTCACTTTTTTTCTCTTCCCACCATTTAATTCCCATCTCACACTCCTTTAATCATCTCCACTTGAGTGTTTTACATTTAGAAGTTATACATGTTAATTTACACACACACACACACACACACACACACACACACACACACACACACACACACATTATCTATCTATCTATTGCCAGACGCCTCAGTCCCGTTTAGGGTGGCCACAAACAAATCGCCTCCACGTCCCCCTGTCCCCAGCCATTTCATTGCCCTGCTCCCAACTCACCCCTCTCTCTCATATACCTCTCCACCCCATCCCTCCATCTCATCCTCGGCCTCCCACTCCCTTTCCGCCCCTCCACCTCACTCACATACACTCTCCTCGTCAGTTTTTCACCCTCCATCCTCTCCACATTGCCAAACCACCTCAGTGTATTCCTCCAGACGCTTCCTATCACATCCACATCCACACCACAACGCTCCTTTATATCCTCATTTGTCAGCCTGTCTCTCCATGTGACTCCACAGGCTCCTCTTAAATAACTCATTTCCACTGCTCTCACTCTTGACTTGTATCCTTCCAACAACGTCCAAGCTTCACTTCCATACGTTAGAGTTGGTATCACAATACTGTCGTGTAGTAGCTTTTTCACATCCATGCTCACTTCCCTGTTTCTTATCACTGCTTTCAAGGAACCAGCAACCTTTCTTCCATGCTGTACCCCTTCAAGCACTTCACCCCCCAAACCCCCATCCTTACTCATCACACTACCCAAGTACTTAAACGTACTCACATTTTCCAATTCCTCACCACCCAACCTCGCTGTACATTCATTGACTTCACCCTTCTCAAAGACCATCACTTTACTCTTCCCTACATTCACCTTTAGATTCCGTTTCTTACACACTCTCCCAAACTCATCCACCAAGCCTTGCGGCTCCCCTTCGTCTTCACACAACAACAGAATATCATCTGCAAACAACAGTACAGGGAGTTTCCAAACACTACCCTCTCTCATCAGGGCCACTCCAATATCCACTACCCTACCTTGTACCTCTTTTATTACCCCATCCACGTACAGATTGAACAACCATGGAGACATGACACATCCCTGTTTCAACCCAACCTTCAACACACACACACCTTAAATTTGTCCTTTTGCTACAGATGACGACGTCTACTATACTCACAACGTTGGTGTTTTTCTCATTGTCTTTGGAGTCAACGTGTGCAACTGTGCAGACCAATCCTGGATCCGAAACTTTGCCACACAGACAGCATGTCAAGTCTGGGTTTGCTGGGAGAACTGTTTTGGTTGTACCTCCGTTGTCTACGCTCTTCTCTGGCCAGGTCCCAACCTTCTTCGAGATGAATGGTTTCCTGGCAGCAGAGGGCTCGCCAGTGTTTTCTATCCGAGGCATTGGTTTCAAGATGTTCTGAAATGATGGTGCATTACATTTCAGTGTTATCCATCCTTATTAGATCTTTTTGTATCTTTATCTGTCCTCCAGGTAGTTGGCCGTTCAAAACTTGGAGAGAATGGCTGTGCTCAAGCATTCGGAACACATGTCCGACCCATCTCAGCTGCTTTTTATAGCCAGCACGGATTCTATGCTAGTTGCTTTCGAAATCTGGAGAATTTGTGAGAGAGGGACTTTATCCTCCCATGTGAGTCCTAGGATGAGCTGATAGAACAAACACACACACACACACACACACACACACACACACACACACACACACACACAAACGCACACACACACACACACACACACACACACACACACACACACACACACACACACACACACACACACACACACACACACACACACCAACTGAGGTTTAAGGGCCTGTCTTAGAGAGGTTAAAGAATAGCTTGAAAACAGAGAACACAGGAGAGGAAAGGAAAGAGAGGAGAAAAGAGGCAGAAAGGGGTAGAGGAAGGAAGAAAGGAGGAAGAAACATAAAGAGAGAAGTGAGGCGAGGAGAGGAAGGAAGAATGGATGAGGAAACGTAAAGAGAGAAGTGAGGAGGGGATGGGAAGGAGTGGAGAGTTGAGGAGGACTAAGTGGGGAGAGAAATGTGAAGAAGGATGAATGAAACATGACTGGCAAGAAATGGATAAGTGAGGAATAGAGAGGAAGAAATGGACAGATTAATAGAAAGGAGGGAGGGAGAGAAGGTTGAGGGATGGGGGAGAAATCAAATGGAAGTACACAGAGATGAGAGGAGAAAGGGAATGAAGAATTAAGAAGAAATAAAGAAAGAAAGTGGGATGAGGGACAGAAGAATGGAGGGAAAAGAGCAAAGGAGAAAGAAAGTGAGAAGGAGGAGACTAGGTGCAAGGTGGGGGGAGGGAAAGAGAGGGGATAAAGGGAGGAAGGTATAGGATACATTAAGGGGTCAGGAAGTAGGCAGGACGAGGGAGGAGGAAAAATACCAGGAGAACGAAGGGAAAGGAAACTAAAAGATATATAGGAGGAAGAATAAAGAGAACAAAAACGAACTGAAAGAGAACGAAGGAAAGATTGACAAGAAGATAAAAATGAAAGAAAAAAATAAGGAAAAGAAAACTGTAAATGTAGGAAAAGTGATACTAAGGATAAAATTCTGGCCACGACTGAAACGAGATGGACTTGAAGATGAAGACTTTATGAGAAGGAAACGATGACACGAGAAGGAGAGACAGAAAGGAGATGAATGGGATGGAAATAAGATGATGATGGAAGACAGATTAAGAGTAGGCTGGGACCAGGTGAGAAAATGAGTATGAGAAAGACTAATGATCGAGATACAAGTGAAAATAGTCTATCTATCTATCTATTGCCAGACGCCTCAATCCCGTTTGGGGTGGCCACAAGCAAATCGCCTCCAAGTCGCCCTGTCCCCCGCCATTTCACTCCCCTGCTCCCAACTCACATCCCCCTCTCTCATATACCTCTCCACCCCATCTCTCCATCTCATCCTCGGCCTCCCCCTCCCTCTTTCCCCCTCCACCTCACTCACATACACTCTCTTCGTCAGTCTTTCACCCTCCATCCTCTCCACATGGCCAAACCACCTCAGTGTGTTCCTCATAACGCTTCCTATTACATCCACATCAACACCACAACGCTCCTTTATATCCTCATTCGTCAGCCTGTCTCTCCATGTGACTCCACAGGCTCCTCTTAAATAACTCATTTCCACGGCTCTCACTCTTGACTTCTGTCCTTCCAACAACGTCCAAGCTTCACTTCCGTACGCTAGAGTTGGTATCACAATACTGTCATGTAGTAACTTTTTCACTTCCATGCTCACTTCCCTGTTTCTTATCACTGCTTTCAAAGAACCAGCAACCTTTCTTCCATGCTGTACCCTTTCAAGCACTTCACCCTCCAAACCTCCATCCTTACTCATCACACTACCCAAGTACTTAAACGTACTCCCATTTTCCAATTCCTCACCATCCAACCTCGCTGTACATTCACTGACTTCACCTCTCTCAAAGAACATCACTTTACTCTTCCCTACATTCACCTTTAGATTCCGTTTCTTACACACTCTCTCAAACTCATCCACCAAGCCTTGCAGCTCCCCTTCGTCTTCACTCAACAACACAGTATCATCTGCAAACAACAGTACAGGGAGTTTCCAAACACTATCCTCTCTCACCAGGGCCACTCCAACATCCACTACCCTACCTTGTACCTCTTTTATTACCCCATCCATGTACAGATTGAACAACCATGGAGACATGACACATCCCTGTTTCAACCCAACTTTCAAAGAGAAAAAAGTGAAAATAGTGATAGGAGAAAATGAGAAGACCATTTTTTATTTTGGAAAACTGTTAAGAAAATGAAATGACGTGGGGAGTTTGGAAAAGAGGTATTAAAACAGAAAACCATAAGACTGGGGAATGCATTAAAATCTGAAAATAATTATTATGAAATCAATGGGAAGCAGAATTAAAACTGCAGTATATATAAAGAGAAATACAGAAATACATGTCCGAAGGAAATTAAAAAGTGAAGGTGAGGGTGCTCACCATCCACTCACTCAATGTAGTGCTGCTCTCGGATGTCTGCCCTCTCCTCTCCTCCATCTTTCTTTCCTTCCATTTTCTTCTATCTTTCTTTCCTTCATTCTTTCCTCATACTTCTGCCTGCGGGTGACTTTACACTCCCTCTTCT
Source organism: Coenobita brevimanus (assembly GCF_032717465.1). Classification (NCBI taxonomy): domain Eukaryota; kingdom Metazoa; phylum Arthropoda; class Malacostraca; order Decapoda; family Coenobitidae; genus Coenobita; species Coenobita brevimanus. The sequence goes on along the minus strand of NC_136970.1, from coordinate 16,454,042 downwards.
GTCTTTCATTCCTTCATTCTTTCCTCTTCCTTCTGCCTATGGGTGACTACACTGAGTGACAAGCCAAATGGTTTCCTGTATACCAGGAAACTATTTACAACGCTGGGTGGTAACCATATAACCAAATTTTGGCGCCTGGTGGTTTAATGGGTAATTATTGTGCTCCAATCGGATTGAGCCGGTGAAGGTTTATATCCAAGGGGTAGTTGCGGTTTATTGCTCACGTAATGTCACTCAGGGATGAGTGAGGTTGGTCACTCTCAACTTAAATGTCAAGACCAACTGCCTAGCCCCGGGCTCCTACGCTCCTCATGGGGCAACCTAGGATTGGATGATGGATGGATGGATGGAAACAATAACTGAAGGTAAATGGAAATACCAAATTAAATTACTGAGAACAAGTAACAATAGCCAGTTAAAAATCCCAAACATCAATTCCACCTACAAAGTGAGGAAGAAAAAATGAAAATGAAACCAACAGAAGAACTAAAAGAATATTACGAATCATGAACAAATTGTCTTTAGAAACATCAGCATAAATGTAATATATGTTAAGGTTATCCAGTTAAGGACAGTCATTTAAAACTGTGTGTGTGTGTGTGTGTAGAAGCATCAGCATAAATGTAATATTTGTTAAGGTTATCCAGTTAAGGACATAGTCATTTAAAACTTTGTGTGTGTGTGTGTGTGTGTGTCAAATTGCTTTCGTGTTTTATCCTTTTCATCTGCGTCTGTGCGTGTGCCCCATCATTAAAATAATTTGGCTTTCCATTCAGGAACTCTCTCTCTCTCTCTCTCTCTCTCTCTCTCTCTCTCTCTCTCTCTCTCTCTCTCTCTCTCTCTTATTTTCGTATCCCCTCGTCTTCCTTTAACGTTCTCCTTTCTTCATAATCTGAATAATTTCTCCCCGTCCTTTCCCTTTGACGGCTTATGTCATATTTTGTCCTCCCCAAAAACAATCACCACCACCACAAAACCTTCATCATCATTATCATCAATTTCAACTTCATTCTCCATTTTCTGAGTTTGCATTCCTTACCAACGAATTCTGGTGTCCTCTTCAGCAGTTACCTCTCATCCTCTGATTTTTTTTTTCTTCGATTTTCCTCCACACCCATTTTCCCACCTGTCACAACATTTCAAGTTTTCGCCTGTACCCTCCACATCACATCTTAACCCATAACACACGAGCGAGGGAGCGAGCGGCATACACACACACACACACACACACACACACACACACACACACACACACACACACATTTATGAATCTTTCCCCACTTACTTATCTCCAGTCTTATACCCTTACTCATCTCCCTTCACCTTCATTCTGTCAGTTAACGTTTTCCATATGGGTTCTCTCCATTTGTCTTGTTTTCCCTTTGCCCCAGTTTCTCATTCTCCCACTCACACATGTTGGTTTCCAGGTCATGTCAAAAGGTCAGACGAAGGTCAGACATTGTGGTCTCCCAGTGTCAACCTTGTCATGCCCCGTAGTTGCCAGAAAGAGACAAATATTTGTGTATTTCAAATATTTCTCCTTCTGGTACGTCCTAGCGCGCTTGTTTTGTATTTCCATCCTAAAAAGGGTACAGTGAAAGAGAGAGAGAGAGAGAGAGAGAGAGAGAGAGAGAGAGAGAGAGAGAGAGAGGGGGGGGGATGGGGGATAGTCCATTACCTGTGCAGGTGTATTCATTAAACTCATTTTGATATTACCATGCCACAAAGGCCGTATACAGAGCCAGAAGAGCATAGTAGAAGACATGAGAGGTGAAGAGAGCACAAAAGACAAAATGAGAAAAGAGGAAACAAGGCAAAAAGAGAGGAGGAGGAGGAGGAGGAGGAGGAGGGGAGGAGATTGAATGGAAAGTGGGCGTTAGGGGAGGAGGAGGAAATGGAGGAATGGAAAGCGGGGGTGAGGGAAGGGAGAAGAGTGGAGAGTGCTGGAGGAAGAAAGGATAGAGAGAGGAACGAGAAGGAGAGGCATATAAAAAAGGTGTTGATATATGACGGAAGGAGTAAAACAGGATATCTTGTCTCTATCATCCTCTACCTGTGTGTATGTGTGTGTGTGTGTGTGTGTGTGTGTTAGTGTGTGTTATCGTATTGCTCGTTCTACCAAAATCTTCATTATCTTTCGTTTTTTTTTTTACTTATTCTGAATCATTAATAATTCCATTTCCCTTCTTATAATCTTCTTTCTATATTACCCTCGTACGAGATAAAATTTACTGTCAATTCTCTCTCTCTCTCTCTAAGTCTGTGTTTCCTTTCTGGTCTCACTGACGCTTTTACATACACTCACTGCATTATACTCTCTTGTACACTCGACCAAAAACATTACCACCACCAGCCTGTCCTTTGGTTTAGTTTTCAGACACTGCATTCTTTCTTTCCTTTTTAATTAAGTCATTTTCAAGACAGTAAAATCCTTCCAGTTTTACACTCCTGCATACTTGTTGTACGCTAGCTTTGTACTCGCATGTTCAACTAGTTTTCAAACATTTTCGCTCGGTTTCACTATAGGGACTAAGTGTATCCCTCCTCTCCTCTCTCTCTCTCTCTCTCTCTCTCTCTCTCCCTCTCCAGCTTTTCACATTCAAATACATACATGTGCTCTGGACCACACGGGCCTAATCACATTCAGTCCCTCCGCTCATCCTTCTAAACACTGTTAGAGCAGAGACATAATTCCAGTCAATCCTCGCGGTAATTTTTCAGTCGCTATAATCTGCCAGACTTAGATCTATCACTTTTTTTTTCTTAATGCTAAGACGAAGGAGCCAAAGGCTAGTGGTCTGTAAATTGCTCACTACAAGAAAAAACGAAAACAAGATAACAAAGAGCCAAATTCAAGGTCCATTCACTTCGAGATGCCGGGACACACTGCGTTTGAAAGACCGGAGATCGTAGCCAGTAAGAAAAACAGACAAAGGGAGAGTTCCACCGTTGACTTGTTGCATACATGAAGGACTGGGAGTAGCAGTTAACTCTTGCATTAGTAAGTTGGACAGAGAAGGGATGAAAGTTTGTTGCTAAACGGATGCTACGAGCCCGCCGTAGTGGTGGAGGGATGCAAGCACAGTTCAGAGGAGCAGTGATCACTGAAGTAGCGATAGAAAAGAGATAAAGATGCAGCCATGAGGCGGAGAGACAGAGGTTGAAGGGAGTCAGTAAGAGGAGGAGAGAGGGTGAGCTGAAGTGTTGAGTGGCAGGGGTGAGGGTGAGAGAGGGTGAGCTGAAGTGTTGTGTGGCAGGGGTGGGGGTGAGGAAGAGGGTGAGTTGAAGTGGCAGGGGTGAGGGTGTGGGTGAGTTGAAGTGGCAGGGGTGAGGGGAGAGGCCTAAAGGGTGGAGAGAGAGAGAGAGAGAGAGAGAGAGAGAGAGAGACTGTGTAGTCATATGTACTAATGTTATGTGTAGTTTGATATCATGTTATATCCACTTGTGTACCGCGATATGTGCTGGTGTTATATACAGTTATTTGATATATACCTATCAATGTTATGTGTTATGTACAAGTGTTATGTATAGTTTTATTTCATATACCCACGTGTGTATTATGTTATGAACTAGTTATGTGTAGCTTGATGTCTTGTCTTATGCCCGTCTTAGTGGTGTTTTATTTACTAGTGTTATGTGTAGATTGATGTGTTGTTATATCCACCTGTGTATTGTGTTATGCCACGGAAACATCATTTAGCACCAGTGTTATGTCTTGTTATACTCACCTGTGTGTTGTGATATGCCACGGAAACAGCAACAGTTTTAAGTCTTGTTATATCCACCTGTGTACTGCACTAGTGTTATGTCTTGTTGTATCCACCGGTGCACTAAGCTAGTGTTATATCTTGTTATATGTACAGTACCTGCGTACAACACTAATGTTATGTCTTGTTATATACACCTGCGTACAACATTAATGTTATGTCTTGTTATACCCAGCTATGTTCTGTGTTAAGCAATGGAAATATCATAGCACTAGTGTTAAGTCTTATACCCATGTGTGTGCTGTGATATACCGCGGAAACATCACTTAGCACTTGTGTTATGTGTAGTTTAATGTCTCGTTTATAACTACCTGTGTCCTCACATGAGCCACTGAAACTTCTCTTAAGGTTTGTGTTACGGTGTTATCGAGAATTTTAATCCTTCAGCTACGACGACGTGTTTATGTTCCAGACGATTTTATTAACTTTGGGGAAACTTTTCGAAATGGACAGGTTAGATACAGTGAGCATAAGCTCCTTGAGCATTATATGTCCTTCCTAAATCGAACATATTAGTCTGGTTGTAACATGCATAAATTAAAATCACTACAACAATCCATTACTTCAGCCATTCTAATATATTATACAAAAACTATTACACTGAAATGTTAGTTAGGCGATTTTTTACTCCTTGATTTGCACTTGTTCTTTATGCCACTAGAAAAGCTACAGTAAAGCATACAGTGCTATTCCCGCATAGTCTTCAGTTTAAAAAATCACACACCACCAACAGAGATTACAAAGAATGTCCAGAGTAACATTACCCCTTATTCTCTAGTTACAGTATTCAAAGTCTTGTCTTCCAAATTCTAATTGTGCTGGAATTTGTTTTAATTCTTTCGCTGACTGTCAGGTGCGTCTGTCTCGTTCGATTGAAACTGAATATTTCAAAGGCCTCTTGTTGGAAAATGCTACGGTTGATTACCTCTCTCTCTCTCTCTCTCTCTCTCTCTCTCTCTCTCTTTCAAATATTATTGCGAGAAAAGTACAGATATAAAGAAAGCGATGTTTGTGTAAATGTCAAATATTTTTAATGAAATACCTAGTTAAGGTTTCATCAGAGATGCTAAAGTTTCTCCTCTGAAGTTTTTGTTTATTATATAGCTATTCAGAGAGAGAGAGAGAGAGAGAGAGAGAAAGGGGGGGAGGGAGCGAGAGACTTCTTTTATTTGCAAGAAAAAAGGAATCAAATACCAGGAGGCAGTAAAATTGCTCCCTACAAAAACAAAGGGAAGTTAATGGAGAGTCAAATTAAAGATCCGTTCATTTCGAGATGCCTGGACAGACTCTGCTCGAAAGACTGGAGATCATAGGCAGTACAAAATACAGACAGAGGGGGACAACTCCAGGGGTGACCTGTTGCATTCAAGAAGGACTGGGAATAACGGTTAACTCTTGCATTAGAGGGCTAGGCAGAAAAAGGATGAGAGTTTGTTGGTAGACGGATGCTATGTGTTCGTCGTAGTAGTGGAGGGGCGCAAACAAACCGTTCAGAAGTGCAGTAACAATTAAAGTAGCGATAGAAAAGAGATAAAGATGCAACAGTGCAACGAAGAGACATAAATTGAAGGAGGCCACTAAGAGCTGGAGATCTAATGAGACGAAAAGCCTTTGACTCAACGTTGTTCAGAAGAGCTGATTGTGGGGAGTCCCTCCACACATGAGAGTTGTACTCTACACAGGGGCGAATAAAACCTGTGTATAATGCCAACAACTGTGTAGGTGCATAGAAGGTATGGAAATCGCTTAGCACACTTCATCTTTTAGAAGCAGATTTTACAAGGGAGGTAATATGATGTTTCCAAGATAATTTCCGAGAGAATGAAACCCCAAGCATGTTTAAAGAAGATGCAGATTTGAGTTGTATATTGTTAAGTATTACAGGATACTCCAGCGGACGATTTTCTCTGGTTAAAATATTTTAGCAGTGAGTTTTCGAGACATTAAAAACGATCAGATTACTTCTACCCCAATCAGAACTATCAGCCAAGTCAGACATTAAGTGTGCCAAAGGGTCATCCCTTGTTTGTTGAAATAGTTGCTGAGATGGACGGGGAGGGAAGCAAATGGAAAGGTAAAGGGTGGCATCATCAACATATGAGTGGACAGGGTTAAATGTGCAGCTTAGAAGGTGACTGATGAATAGAAGGAATAGAGTTGGTGATAGGACAGAGCCCCGAGGAACACCACTGTTGATAGTTCTAGGAAAACGGTGGTCGTCTACATCAGCTGTTATACAGCAGAATGACCAGAAAAGAAGCTAGAGATGGAGACACAGATAGAAAGGTAGAAACAGTAAGAGGGCAGTTTGGAATTTAAAGATTTATGCCCAATTCGATCGAAAGCCTTTGAGATGTCAAGTGCAATGACAAAAGTTTCTCAAAGGTCCAGAAAGGAGGATGACCAGGGGTCTGAAAGGTAGGTTAGAAGATCGCCACTAGAGTGTCCCTGGTGGAACCCATAAAGACGATTGGAAAGAAGCTTATGATAGGAACAGTACTTTATTATTTTTTTTACAAATTGACTAACAAAATTAGGAAGTACAGGATATTAAAGCTATTAGGGGATAGTTAGAAGACTAGGAATGGCCGTCCTTCTTTGGGACAAACTGAATGAAAGAAAACTTCCAGTAAGAGGGAAAGGGACAAGTTGACAGAAATAGGCGAGAGAGTTTATCTAGGCACGATGTAAGGACAGAAACACAGTTCTTGAAGACAACAGGAGAGACCCCATCAAACCCAAATGCCTTGTTAGTATTGAGGCCAATGATGACGGAAATACATCAGTTGAAGAAATATTAATGTCAGCCCTGAGGAAGTTGGAAGGGGGAGAAGATGAAGGAACAGCAGCATTATCCTTTGAGGTGGAATTAGAGAAAGTCTGAGCAAAAAAGTTCTGCGGTATCATTAGAAGAAATAGCTACTAAGCAATCAGCATGGAAAAGAGGAGGGGAGGATGACGAGGTAAAGTGTTAGAAAGGTTTTTGGGAAGATCCTAGCAGGAGTGGGAAGAACTCGAGCTGGATAGTTCAGAAGATTTAGTTTAAATGAAATATTTTTGGCATAGCGATGAACAGACTTAGCAGGATTCTAGGCAGAAACATAGAAGAGATGAGATTCAGGGATGAGTTGACTTCAGTACCTTTGGTTGGCCCTCTGCTTGTTGTGGACAGCGTTAGAACAAGCATGATTAAATCATTTTTTTTTTTTTTTTTTGCATGTCACATGATATGAGAAAAGAATGTACGCTTCCATACCTGAAAGAATAATCTCTGTAGTGCGCAAAGCACACAGATTGCTTTTGGACATGGAATCAATTGTCATTCCATGGAAAATCAAAGAAGTACTGCCTGAGGGCCTCCCAGTCAACAACTCGTAAGTGCCACAGTCACCGCCTCTTGGGAGGGTCCACAGGTCTCACTGGTGTGATAGGACAGGTTAAGATGATAAGGTGGTAATCAGAGGAGCCCAGTAGAGAGAGAAGATTAACAGCATAAGCAGAAGGATTAGCTATGAGGAAGATGTCTGTTGTGTTGCAACTTTCTCCTGGGCAGTCATGGATACTGGTAGCGTGCCGTACAGCTGGTCTAGGTCATAAAGGATAGAAAAGATGTTGCCTTGTTCACTAGGTGGATCAGAGAAAGGAGAGGAGAGCCAAAGGTGGTGGTGATCATTGAAATCATCTTGAAATGAAATTTTAGTGAAAGTAGTAATTGGCAGGATGTGTTCCACCTTAGAGGAAAGATAGTCAAGGAATTTTTCATAATCAATAGAATCAAGAGATAAGTAAACAGATATATTTAGTCAAAGAATGACAGGATAGCCGAAACCTGAGAGTAAACAATTCAGAAGATTCAAGTTCAGGAACACAGCAGCCACCTTTAGCTTTGAAATGAGTATAGAGAAATTATGAGGATACAGAGAAGGGTTTGTTACCAGTCACCACAGTCAGCTGAATTTCACTAAGAAAACAAAAATGAATTTCAGAGGACGAGAGACGGTGTTCATGAGAAAGAAAGTTTTAGGAAAGGCTGCAAATGCTGCAGAAATGAAGAAGTGAGTCAGACAGTTGTTCAGGCATCTCGCATGGTCGTCACCGGGAGAAGGACGGATGGTGGGGGATTTGATGGTAGCACCCCCCTTTCCCCGGGGGTCTCCGAGGCTTGGTGATATGATGCCATTTTTTGATGAATTTTGAGTAGGAAATGTAGTGTGTAATGTGCATGTAGTTTGGTGATAACATTTAGAGAAACTTGGAGACCGTGCTGGCCTATTCTCTGTTTTACTGAAACACTGAAATAGTTCGACAAAGTGGAATGGCCAGAAGCTAGTTCCGAAGGCAGATGATAAGGGAGCTCCAGCTCTCCCTTTCTTCAGCTTTCTATCCACGTTGGGAGTACCGCCCTGCTCGACTGGTGCCACAGTCTACTCCATCACACACACACACACACACACACACACACACACACACACACACACACACACACACAGTATACCTCCTGTCCATCAGATACAAGTTATAATGCTCAGAAACCATTGCAATAATAATAAAATAATGTTAATTATTGCCTGAAAGGATCTAATCAGATATCAAGAGTTGGTATTAAATTATAAAATAGTCAGTCATCAAGTGGCCATTGTGCCCAAAGGAGCTCAGGAACTCTACCCCATGTTGAATAGAAATTGGCTTGCGAAAATTAGAGTAGCGTTAGCTGAGAAAAAAGAAAGAAAAAAAAAAGAAAACAGCACGCCATCCAGCTGTGTATATCCCTTCCCCATTTTTTTCAGGATTTATTACCCAGGTCAATCCAACTGCCTTTACAAGTTATCAGGTACGTATCTTTTCAGTATATTTTTCCCAAGGTGTGCCTGTACCAGTGTGTATTTGGCAGTGTCAGATAACACATCGGTTGCATTTAATATGAATGTTTCTCTCCCTCTCTCTCTCTCTCTCTCTCAATTCATCAACACTGCTTCCCACTTCAACCCCCGCCTGTAATAACGATAACATGTTAAACGAGTAGCAATGGATGGAACAGTAAGTTTGTGTGTGTGTGTGTGTGTGTGTGTGTGTGTGTGTGTGTGTGTGTGTGTGTGTGAATGAAACTTGGAGACAAAGAAAACATTGGTTTAAAAAAATCGTATCTGCTGGAGTTCTGTCGGAAGAGCCTGGGGTGTTGAGGGATTGACGGTGGGACTGAATATTGTCTATCCATCTATCCATTGCCAGACGCCTTAATCCCAGACGGGGTGGCCGCAAACAAATCGCTTCCATGTAGCCCTGTTCCCCGCCAGTTCATTGCCCTGTTCCCAGCTCACACACCCCTCTCTCATATACCTCTCCACTCCATCACCCCATCTCATTCTTGGCCTCGCCTTCCCTCTCCCCCCCTCCACCTTACTCACATACACTCTCCTCGTCAGTCTCTCGCTCTCCAAACTCTCCATATGTCCAAACCACCTCAGTGTGTTTCTCCTAAAGCTTCCAATCACATCCACATCCACACCACAACGCTCCCTCACTTCCTCTTTTGTCAGTCTGTCTCTCCATGTGACTCCACATGCTCTTCTCAAATAACTCATTTCCACTGCTCTCACTCTTGACATTTGTCCCTCCAACAAGGTCAAAGCTTTACTTCCATACGTTAGAGTTGGTATCACAATAATGTCATGTAGTAGCTATTTCACTTCTATGCTCACTTCCCTGTTTCTTAACACTGCATTCAAAGAACTAGCAACTTTTCTTCCCTGTTGCACCTTTTCAAGCACTTCACCCTCTAAACTTCCATCCTAACTCATCACACTACCCAAGTACTTAAAGCAATCACATTTTCCATTTCCTCCACATCCAGCCTCACTACACATTCACTGACTTCATTTCTCTCGAAGACCACAACTTTACTCTTCCCTACATTCACCTTTAGTTTCCGTTTCTTACTGACTCTCCCAAACTCATTCACCAAGCCTTGCAGCTCCCCATCGTCTTCACTTAACAACACAGTATCATCTGCAAACAACAGTACATGAAGTTTCCAAACACTGCCCTCTCTCACTACGAGTAGAGCCGCTCTAACATCCACTACCCTACCTTGTATCTCTTTTGTAACCCCATCCATATACAGATTGAATAACCATGGAGACATGACATCCTTATTTTAATCCAACCTTCAAATAGAAAAAATCACTCATTTCACTATCCACACGCACTGCAGCCTTAGCACCCTCATAAGTACTCCTCACGGCCTTCAGCAACTTCCCATCTACTCCATATATTCTTAATGGATTCCACAATCCTTGTCTATCCACCGTGTCATATGCTTTCTCCAAATCCATGAAGGCCGCATACAACTTTATTCCCTTCTTTAGAAATTTTCCACTAAAGATGAATATCTGATCTACACAAAGAATGAATATCTGATCTACACAACCTCTTCCCTTCCAAAAGCCTCCCTGTTCTTCTCCAACTAATTCCTGTTATTTCCCTAATCTGTCAGTAAGTATCCTACCATCTACTTTTCCTATTACACTAAGAAGACAAATGCCCCTATGATTACCACACACTTCTTTTTCCCCCTTTCCTTTGTACAGGGGAATAATTATGCCTGACTTCCAATCTGCACATCTTCCACATCTATTCTACTACTATCTCTCCCTCATATTGTGCTAGTGATAAGTAAGTTTGTGTGTGTGTGTGTGTGTGTGTGTGTGTGTGTGTGTGTGTGTGTGTGTGTGTGTAGAGAGAGACACACACACACACACACACACACACACACACACACACAGAAGATTTAGTACTTGTCGGGAGTTGGAGAAGAGAAACATTCAGCTGGATCATCCTGGAGGCAAAGAAGAAAGTTGATGAGTGTGGAAAAGTGAGGCGGGAGTGGTGGGGTGAAGTGGAGTTATGGCTGGGAGAATGTTTGGTGGATGGTGGGGGTGGGATGAGGTGGGGTGGGGTGGAGTGGAATGAAGTGGGGGTGATGGAGGGGAGTATGTCAGATGGGAGTAGAGTGGGGTGGGGTGGGAGTGATGGCTGATAGAATGATAGTTTGGGTGGAGTGATTTGGATGGGATGGGATGGAATGAGCGGGGTGGGGTGGGATGGAGTGAGTGGGGTGGGATGGGGCAAAGTGAGCGGGATGGGGTGGAGTAGGGTTGAGTTGAGTTCAGTGGAGTGGAGTGGGGTGGGACCGGGGTGATTGATGGCTCGGAGTATGATAGGTGGGATGGAGTGAGGTCAGTCGGCATGATGGCTGGGAGTTAGTCTAGTTGGAATAAGTCTTTTTTTGCCTGTCATCTGTTGGAGTGGACTATGCACGAATTGTGGATGACAAGTCCATCTTAGAGAGAGAGAGAGAGAGAGAGAGAGAGAGAGAGAGAGAGAGAGAGAGAGAGACAAGAAGTCAGTCATTATACCAATCTGAATTTCTTCTGTCAGTGAAACAAAGGCAATTCAAGGCCTATAATCTATGAATTAATGGTAATGAAATATAACTGTGAGGATGTTAGAGGATGTGTGAGAGTAACATTTCCTTTCATAGTTAGAATGAAACTCATGACATAACTCCAGCCACATTATTACTTCGTTTCTTCTCAGGCTTTCTGTACCTCTTACCTCAGTCAAGAATAGTTGTTTTTCCACCCTTAGCATTTTTTTTACCCATCCTTCTGTGATCTTGCATAACCAGTAATTTATTTCAGCCTCGCAGTGACTACGTTCACACGGACAGCAATTTGCTTCACCAGCCTGGTCATTTATTTTACCCTGACTGTCATGAACCTCACCCACCCAGCAAGTTACTTCCGCCGAGCACTAATTTTCTTTCCCTCTGCAAATAAATAATCAATGCAAGATAGGTAGGGCGATGGATACTGACAGACTGAAAAATATCTGCAGCTAGTTAAACAGATTGGTCATCAAACCCACAGACAGACAATACCCATCCACGGGTCTTAAGAAAAACAGCTTTCCTTTAAGTAAAAGCAGCAGCTTTGTATATTAAAAGCCATCACTCCATCCGCATCCATCAGCCACCATCTTTTCCCTTCTTCAGCCTTCTTTCCTTACTTCCCTTTCTTCTGTTCTACCATAACTTTTATCCTTGATTTTTTGTCAAAGTCTGTTTTCCTCCATCCATTTCCTCTCTACCTCCCTCATTCCTCATCTTTCTCCTTAAATTTCTTTCCCAGTTTCCCCTTCTCTTGTGTCAGCATTGCCCTCCCTCCGTTTTTCTCCAATTCTCTTCCTTCGTTCCAGCCTCATTGTTTCTTCCTTATCTCCTCCTCCCAGTCTCTCTTCCTTAATTTTCTCTCTCTTTCTCTATCTCTCTGCTAGGCTTTTCTCCTTTTCGCACAGTTCTCGCGTAACCCTTCCCCTCCCTTCATTCCTCAGTTTCTTCCTCAGGCTTTCTTCTCTCTTCCATCTCCCTTTCTTCCTTTTTTGGCTTCAGTAGTCTCTCTTCTCCCTTTCTTTCTACGTTGTCTCTTGGTTAGTTATATTTTCATGAATTGCAGACTCGCTTTTAAAAGAACTTTTGCCATCAGAAGATGCCATCTTATGTACATGTTTGTCTCTCATGCATTGTCTTCTCCTTCACAGGTTCTTGCAGTAGTTTTCTTGATCTCTGTGTCTTTCATGACCGTTATTTCTTTTGCATTTGCGTTCTCTTAATCAGACTTTCCTTTTGTTACATTCCCGTATTGTTTTAGTCACCGTCATTTACTTATACAGTCACTGTTAGATTCATGAAGCTTTTCCTTCACTCTTACTTACGGTCACTTTTTCATTTAGTATGGCTGGTTTTCTCACACGATCACTTTTATTATTGCAATCAGTTTCATTTTTGCCCTTTCTTTTAACATTCAGTAGATCATAGAGAGAGAGAGAGAGAGAAAGAGAGAGAGAGAGAGAGAGAGAGAGAGAGAGAGAGAGAGAGAGAGAGAGAGAGAGCGAGCAAATCATATTTAAAATTTTTTAATCCGGAAGATGAAGTCAGTAACATAAGGAAATGCAGTGCAAGGGAGATGGAGAGGCCGGCAGGGAGAGAAATAAGAGAGGTCAGAATACAGGAAACAGGACGTGGCAGATCAGACAAGTGAAAATATAAAAAATAAAAAATTACTACAACAATTCCTGAAGGTTGATGTGCTTGTAGGCATTTGTTAAATCCTTCAGCCATCCTGTATCAGACGAGCATGTCCGTGTCGGACATAGAGGAAGTCCAATCACTATTTGATTCTGTGCCTTTGAATGTGTAATGATGGATAATTTTATGTCCTTCCCCACTGAAATATCGGCCAGTTTGTTGCTCTAGGGTGTTTATATCGCTTAATTATAAAATCAACTGAGCACACACACACACACACACACACACACACACACACACACACACACACACACACACACACACACACACACACACACCAAACAGGAAGCGACAGTCACAATACAACTCTGGTTACCTATCAATCAAAACAATCAAGTAAACGGCCAAACACAACAGAGATCTTGGTTTTAGACGCAATTAAAAATGTATTTATCAGTGTCAGTTTCTGATAGAAACGATGGCTGGAAAAACAACAAACCAGTGAGACGCGTGTGAGCTTCAAAAGGACCTGTGTAGAGTAGTACAAGTGTCTCTCTCCCTCAGTAAAAAACAAAACCACATTTTATTTTCAGTAGCCTAGTTATTCAGTCCATCATACATGTAACAGGAAATCCGCTATGCTTTGTTTTAACCCCCACATTTTTTCAGCTCTCTCGCCATGGACTGACTCAGTGTAAAAGGAGTCAAGCATCGACCGAGGTGCCATGTGCGCTTGTCAAAAGCACAATATTCCCAGTATATCAAAGTGATCGGTGAGGGATGTGGGATGGTACGGTACTGTACGGTGCGGTGCGGTGCGGTACTGTAGGGTACGGGTCGGATGTCCTTTCACTGTGTTGCGGTATATTTGAGGCTCAAGTGGAACTCTTTGACGCAGTTCCCCTATCCCCCCCTCGTCTTCCCACTGTCAGGTGGCAGGCCACGCTGCACCTGACAGATGGCCACCAGTTTGTGTGAATCATGTCTAAATTTCCTCGGCGATTTCTCCTGCCTTCTTTTTATCCTAACATATTTCACTGAGAGAAAGAGAGAGAGAGAGAGAGAGAGAGAGAGAGTTTCATATCTAATTCCTACAAATTCCAAACTTAAACTTATATCTTTGTATACAGCGTTTGATTCATTCAGTCATTTACACCAAAATAGAGCAAATTTTTCTCTGTTACAAAGTTTATAGAATATTCAGTTCAATCAAAATTCATCATTCTAAAGAGCTAGTTATTTTTCTACATTAGTTAACATGAACACAAACGTGTAAATAAAACATTGTTCTTTAAAACCTAAGAACGTCCGTGGATATGTAAGACTGTAAATACTGTAAGTAATGGAAGGTGTAGCATATTATTATGCCTGATGTTGCCAATCCACTGCCTCATCACCTGTACATAAACAAAAGCCTTCACGTCTCTGCAACAACCTGTACTCTTGTATTTACCTGTCATCACTGATCGGAAGTGAGTGATTTCCCAGACAAGGAGCAGAATCGATTTTCTCATTAACCTCTTCGCTACGAGAAACGTTGCGTCTTTTTGTAATAGATTTTCGCTGATACTGACAAATGATATACACTTAAAGACAACCGTCTAGTAGTGATAGGAATAATAAAGTTCAAAAACTTAATCCCAAGCTGAAAGGAATAAATTACCAGGAGGCAGCAGAGGTTTATTTATACATGAGGATCTCATGGTGAAGAGGTTAGGGCTTTATTCCTATCCTGTCATTTTCCTTTCATTATACACAGCCTGGCCTGTGTGTGTGTTGTGTGTGTGTGTGTGTGTGTGTGTGTGTGTGTGTGTGTGTGTGTGTGTGTGTGTGTGGACTAAAACAGTAACATGTATAATTCATACTTAATATCTCTAATGTACATCCCAGAACACTTTAATGAATTGTAGAACATAGACAATGCAAGTAATGCGAGTATAAGTGGCTGGAGAATGGCTGGGAGAAGGAGGGATGTGAGAAGAGAGGAAGAAATGCGTCTGTACAAATAAGAAATGATTTTGTGTACTCTGGATATGCTAAACAAGGTGCATTTGTTAGTTTAATTTGTAGATTGTTAAATGCCCTTTTTTGCACTCAAACACTGCAAAATACTCACATTATTGAGGCCAGTAGATGTCCTCACGGGCCACGGGGTTAAGGTGAACACTTTGTAAGGCGACGGACATCGTGCACAACGTACCGCAATATAATTCATCCATTAATACCGTCTTCGTCCAGTCAATTTCAAGTTAATCCATCATGCATTATTGCCTCTTCCCCTCGCTTCATCCACTTCAGCTCACTGGACCCAATTTTTTTTTATTTTCTTTTTCTTGTTTAAATTTCCGAATGTAGGGTCAGAACAGGCCATATATTCTTTTTAATCTAACGGTTTAAAATTGTCCTTTCTCTGTCTTCAGTGTTGAAATATAACAAGAGATCAATATCAGAACTTGATGCTAGTCACAAAGAAGTGGCATGGAAAGGATGTAGAGCCGTAGTACTGCCTGTTTCTGCCACGGAGCTACGTGAAGTAAGCTGCAACTCGGCAAAAATCTAGGCCAGGTTAGGGTAAAAGTGTACCGGTATAGTCAGTCCCTGAAACTGAAGATATGGGGGAGGATGTTCTTACAGCAGTGTAAATGTAGATTTCTTATTTGTTCTTTCAGCACAAACTTATCACCTCGTACGGTTACTATAATGCAAATATACTTAGTGAAAAAATTATGGAAACTTCATACTGTGAACAATATTATTCTCGGATGTTAATGTACCTGGCATATCAGTATTAGTATCATAACACTGTACCCCTACCCGACCACATTCACGATCCCTCCCCCCCCAAAAAAAAAAAAAAAAAATAGTGTAATTGACGTGGAACATCAGTATCATTAGGTAATTATATTTGTCATCTAATATCCAGCATTCATAGTGCAGGGAAATTAATTGCTTCACCTTTAGAGAAGAAGTGGCAAAGGTAAAGCAAAAATATCATATTATTTCTAACGGGAGGACATGTCGGAAATACTTTGGTTGGAAAAAAATTCTGTGACGTAATTATTATTTCATTTACGAGAAAGATGGAACATCAGAGTGGTGTATTTGACCAATCATCTCATTGAATATTCATAGGTGCTGCTGTTCAGACAATAAATATTGATAAAAATAAAATCATCTCACACTAGAAACATACAAAATATTTGCTTTATCAAAAATGACTATATGCATGTGAATCAGCTAGTCCTCAAAATTCATATCCACTGCCAACATAATTTGCGCAGTACAAGCGCAACCGTCCTCGAATATAACACACACACACACACACACACACACACACACATCAAAATAACAGTGAAAATCTAAATGACAAAAATCACCTTAGAGGGAAAAGCTATCAACTCTACTGTATTTCAACATGAGTATCAGAGCAGATTATATTTCCACCAAATACACACTTTTGTCGCCATTTGTATACCCAGGATATCGGTATAAAAATTATCATACGCGGAAGATAAAACTCTATTGGCATAGGTACTGTGTGTGTGTGTGTGTGTGTGTGTGTGTGTGTGTGTGTGTGTGTGTGTGTGTGTGTGTATGTGTGTGTGTGTGTGTGTAAAGAAAGAGGAGAAGGGGTAGGAAAAGGGACAGGGTTGGAAGACAATGTGGAGTAGAAGGAAAATGAGAAAATGGAGAGATGAAAGGGAAGACAGAGTAGAGAAGAAGAGGCTGACAAAAGGAGAAAAAAGTAGACGAGAAGAAAGAGAGAGAGAGAGAGAGAGAGAGAGAGAGAGAGGAATATGAAAGAACATTTATTACACAAAACAGAGGAAAAATGAAGAGATTTAAGGAGTGATAAATGGATATTAAAATAGGAAACAATAACAATATCAGCAGCAAAAGTAGTTCGTTCCAGACAAAAGAAAATTTAATGTGGAGAATGAGGAAAGGAATACATATTAACTAAAATAGTACGCCAGACGAATAAGGATGCTCCGGAAAGAGATAAGACCGAGAAAAAACGACGAAATGATCACACTGGGAGAACAGCAGCAATGAAGACGATAAAAAGTGTAAGGAGATGGACAAAGACACGAGGATTGCTTATACTTGAAGCAACATGAGACACGAATGAAATGGGAATCAATTTACAGTTATAAAGCAGCTAAGATGAGGTGCAAATAAAATGGCATGATCAAATATAAACAGTTTAAAGTGGCTGATTCAACTCCATGGCAATTTTCCTGACTTATTCGTGCCGCAGCCAGACACGTATATACAGTATGTTGCGGGGAGTTTGTGTACCCAGTGATTTCATGAAATCCCTAGGGAATTCGTGAAATGAGTTTAAATTAGGATGGGTTAATTTAGGTTAGGTTAATTTAGGTTGTGGTTAGGTTAGGCTGGGATAAAAAAAGGTTAACTTTTGGTTCAGTTAAACTAGTTTAGTTAGGTTAGGTTAGGTCAGGTTAGGTTAGGTTAATTTAGATGAATGCCAAGTTATGTTTAGCATTCATCTAAATTAACCTAAGCTAATCTGACATAACAAACCAAGCCTAACCTAACCTGTACTTAACCTGGATTACCTCAACCTACTACAGCGTAGATTAACCTAATCTTAATTAATCAATCCAAACTTAAACTCGCACAACGAATTCCCCAGGGGATTCGTGGAACCACTGGCTACACAAATACTCTGTAAAATACACATCTGAGGTCCCCAGAGCGACCAGATTAACAGATATGAAAAGGAAAAACTGCTATACTCATTAGTTCCTTAGTGAACAGCTTCCTCCATAGAGGACGTGAAAGAATATAATGACTCAACAGAATAGCTTGCAAAAACCGAGGATGAAAAAGAAAAAGAAGAGAAGCCAGTTAAAGTTGTCAGGAATTAAACATAACGAAAACTTAAACAAGATGGCAATAACGCGGATGTTTTTCCTACAGTTGAAGGTCACTGAAAGAAGACAAGATGGAGCACAACACAATTTTAACTCTTTTACTGCCAGTGTTGTGCCTGGGTCATTTATCCAACAACTGAACGGGAACAACAAAGAGAAGGGGAACGGAGGGGAAGGGGGTGGGAAAGACACAAATATGAGACTGAAGAATAATGGGACGATAGAAAAACACAATTCAAATGGAAAAAGAAGTCGGGAATCGCAAACAAAACCATTTGAAAAAAAAAAAAAAAAAATCTCTCCACTGTTGCGAAGGGAAAAATCATAAAAAAAATGGCGATGAATAGAGCACAAAAACACGAAGTCCTAATAAGAAAATGAACAAGAAAAATGTTACGATAAGAATTTATATCAGAATCAACTCTGAGCATGTCAAGACAATACTATATTTATACATAGAGGAGAAAAATTTACTTTTATTTTTAAAAAAATATTAAAAAATAACTGAGAAAAGGAATGGACAGGATTGCAGGTAAAAAAAAAAAAATGTAGAGTAACTCTGTGTGTGTGTGTGTGTGTGTGTGTGTGTGTGTGTGTGTGTGTGTGTGTGTGTGTGTGTGTGTGTGTGTGCGCGCTCTCAAGGGTTCATTGACTCAGGATGTACGGTACCGTACGTGACTTGTGCTCTTTTACTTGCAGTAGGTTGTGAACTTTAATTTTATAACTGGTATCATTTTTTAGTTTGATTTTGAGTGAATCGCAGACACCGTGAATTTTTTAAGAACAAACTTTTCCTTCCCTTGCAGTGGGCCGAGTTCTCATAAATTTATTTCTGACATACACAATTTATGCACAGAATACATTTTTATTCAGAGATCTGCTACATCAATTGACACAAACTCAAACAAGCTACACACACACACACACACACACACACACACACACACACACACCCAAGGTGGATGGAAAGCTGATGACAGGGAGAGCTGGAGCTCCCGATTCATCAGCCCTGGGGACTAGTTCCTGACCATCCCCCTTTGCTGAACATTTTCAGTGTCTCAATAACACAGAGAGTAGGCCAGCATGCTCTTCAATACAAGTTTCTCTAACTCTCAACACCAAACTACATGCACAGTACACACTACAGTTCCTTTTCAAAATTAAAAAAGAAAAATGGCATTAGTAAATAAGGCCTCGGAGTCCTCGGCCGGGGAGGGGACCATGAATTCCCCCACCATCCGCCCCTCTCCCAGTGATGACTCAGAGAGATGCCTGAAACCACTGTCTGACTCACTTCTTCTTCATTTCTGCAACATTAGTGGCCTTTCCTCTAACTTTCCCTCTGTTGAACACCACATCTCCTCCTCTAAACCTCACCTTCTCTTCTTGACAGAGACTCAACTGTCTGAGGCAACTGACAGGAAACCCTTTTTTGTTTCTTCCTACTTTCTCTATACTCATTTCAAAGCCAAAGGTGGCTGTTGTGTATATATACGCAACGATTTATTTTGTTCTCGTGTTCCTGAACTTGATTCATCTGAATTCTCTACACTCTGGCTTCAGCTTTCTTGTCATTCTCTGACTAAATATATTTGTGCTGTTTACTTATCCCCTAATTCAACTGACTATCAACAATTCTTCGACTATCTTACTTCTACGATGGAACACATTCTATCAATTTCTCCTTTCTCTGAAATCTTCATTCTAGGAGATTTCAATGTTCACGACTATCTTTGGCTCTCCTCTCCTCTCACAAGCCTATATCTTTTCTATCCTTCATGTCCTAGAGCAGCTTGTACAGCACCTTACCCGTATCCCTGACCGTCTTGGAGAGAGCTCCAACATTCTTGACCTCTTCCTTATAGCTAATCCTTCTGCTTACACTGTTAATCTTTCCTCTCTGTTGGGCCCCTCCGATCACAACCTTATTAGCTTAACCTGTTCTATCGCTCCAATATGGCCTGTGGACCCTCCAAAGAAATGTCGTCTGTGGCACTTTGGAGCTGCAGGTTGGGAGGCCCTCAGTTCTTTGATTTTCCACGGAATGATTATTGCTTCCATGGCCGGGAGCCATTTGAGTGTGCCCTGCTCATTATGGGGGTCATTCTCTCGGGCATGGAAACATATATTCCCTTCTCATATCCTTTGACTAATGCAAGAAAGCCTTGATTTAATCACGCTTGCTCTAATGCTGTCCGCAACATGGAGAGGGTGTTTAAAAGGTACCAGAGCCAACGCATCCCTGAATCACATCTTGTTCTTGTCTCTGCCTGGATTTGTCCTAAGTCTGTTCTTTGCTGTGCTGAAAATAATCTCATCTGTACTAAATGCTCTCAACTCTCCAAGTCGAATTCTTCTTGCTACTTCTGGCACCTTGCCAAAAACCTTTCTAACAACTTTACCTCATCATCCTTCCCTCTTCTTTTCTATTCTGATGGCTTTGTAGCTATTTCCTCTACTGATAAAGCAGATCTCTTTGCTCAGACTTTCTCCACCAGTTCCACCTTCTACGATTCCGGTGCTGTTCCTCAATCACTTCCTCTCTCAGAGTTCCTCATGTCTGATATTAAAATTTCTTCAGCTAATGTATTTTCTACCATCACTGGCCTCAATATGAACAAGGCATATGGGCATGATGGAGTTCCTCCTTTTGTCCTCAAGAACTGTGGTTCAGTGCTTACACCCTGCTTATGTAAACTCTTTCGTCTTTGTCAACTTGGACCTTTCCTACTTGCTAGAAGTTTGCTCTTATTCAGCCAGTCCCAAAGAAGGGTGACCATTCCCAACCCTCTAACTATCATCCAATTGCTTTAACATCCTATGTCTCAAAAGCTTTTGAGTCATTTCTTAACAGAAAAAATTTAAAGCATCTTTCCTATCACAATCTTTTTGATCATCAGTATGGGATCCGTCAGGGACAGTCCACTGGCGATCTTCTCACCTGCCTTTCAGACTCATGGTCATCTTCCTTTCGGGACTTCAGCGAAGGCTTTGCCATTGCACTTGACATCTCATGAGCTTTCGATCGAGTCTGGTATAAATCTTAGATTTTCAAACTGCCCTCCTAATGTTTCTATCCTTCCATCTGTGCCTTCATCTATAGCTTCCATTCTGATTGTTCTATAGCCGCTGTTGTAGACGGCCATTGCTCTTCTCCTAGATCTATCAACAGTAGTGTTCCTCAGGGCTCTGTCCTATCATCAACTCTCTTCATTTTATTCATTAATGACCTAAGTTGTACATCTAACCCCATCCACTCGTGTGCTGATGATTCCACCCTTCACCATTCCATTCTGGTTCCGCAACGTCCACCTCAGCAGTTACTTCAACAAACAAGGGATGAGGCTATGGCACACCTAATGTCTGACTTGGCTCGTGTCTCTGACTGGGGTAAAAATAATCTGGTTGTTTTTAATGCATCAAAAACTCAGTTTTAACACCTATCAATCCAACACAATCTTCCACAGGAGTACCCACTCATGTTTAATAACATCCAGCTCAATCCTGGATCATCCTTGAACATGCTTGGAGTTTCATTCAGTCAGGACTTATCTTAGAAAAATCATATTGCATCTCCTGTAAAATCTGCTTCCAAGAGATTAGGTGGGCTAAGTTGACTCCCTACCTTCTTTACCCCTGCACAGTTGTTGACTGTATACACAGGTTTTATTCGCCCCTGTTTAGAGTACAACTCTCATGTGTGGAGAGGCTCCCCACATACAGCTCATCTCAACAGAGTGGAGTTAAATGCTTTTCGTCTCATCAACTCTATTCCTCATACTGGCTCCCTTAAACCTCTGTCTCTTTGCCGCACTGTTGCATCTTTGTCTCTTTTCTATCGCTACTTCAATGGTCACTGCTCTTCTGAACTGTCTGCTTGCATCCCTCCACCTCTACGATGGGTGCATAGTACCCGCCTAGCAACAAACTCTCATCCCTTTTCTATCCAACTCTCTAACGCAAGAGTTTACCGTTACTTCCAGTCCTTCATTTAGGCAACAGGTCAACTCTGGAACTGTCCCCCTCTGTCTGTATTTCCTACTTCCTATGATCTCTAGTCTTTCGCACGCAGTGTGTCCAGGAATCTCGAAATGAACGGATCTTGAATTTGGCTCTCTTTTGTATTGTTTTTGGTTTTTCTTGAAAGGAACGGTTTGCGGGCTCCTGGCCTTTGGTTCCTTCTTTCTTTGATAAAAAAAAAACTATGTCATTAGAGTTTTATCTTCCGTGAATGATAATTTTTATAACGATATCTTGGGTACGCAAATGGCGACAAAATTGTGTATTTTGTGGAAATATTATCTGCTCTGATACTCATGCTGAAACAGACTTCTTATAAGTTTTCCAACTGAGGTGATTTTTCCCATTTAGATTTTCTCTGTTATTTAAACAGATGTGTGTGTGTGTGTGTGTGTGTGTGTGTGTGTGTGTGTGTGTGTGTGTGTATTGATATTCGGGGACAGTTGTGCTTGCATTGCGCAAATAATATTGGCAGTGGATGTGAATTATTGAGGAGTAGCTGATTCCCATGCATACAGGCATTTTTGATAGAGCAGTTTTTTTTTTTTTTTTTTTTATGTTTCTAGTGTGAGATTATTTCATTTGCGTCAACATTTATTGTCTGAACAGCAGCACCTATGAATATTCAGTTAGGTGATTGGTCAGTAGTCCACCTTGATGTTCCATCTTTCTCGTAACTGAAATAATATTTACGTCACAGGATCGATTTTTTTTTTTTTTCATAGCATATCTGACATGTCCTCCCGTTAGAAATAATATGATGTTTTTGCTTTACCTTAGCCACTTCTTCTCTAAAGGTGAAGTAATTAATTTCCCTGCACTATGAATGCTGGATAATAGGTGGCAATTATAATTATCTATTGACTCTGGTGTTCCATGTCAATTACACTATTCTTTTTTAGGGGGGGGGGAGGAGGAGCGTGAATGTGGTCGGGTACGGGTAGAATGTTAGGATACTATTACTGATATGCCAGGTAAATTAACATCCGTGAATAATATTTTTCACAGTGTTAAGTTTCCATA
Organism: Coenobita brevimanus; assembly: GCF_032717465.1. Classification (NCBI taxonomy): domain Eukaryota; kingdom Metazoa; phylum Arthropoda; class Malacostraca; order Decapoda; family Coenobitidae; genus Coenobita; species Coenobita brevimanus. The sequence goes on along the minus strand of NC_136970.1, from coordinate 16,431,246 downwards.
TTTTATTTTTCACTGAGTATATTTGCATTACAGTAACCGTACGAAGTGGTAAATTTGTGCTGAAAGACCTAGTAAGAAATCTACATATTTATACAGCTATTAGAGCCCCTTCACCCACATCCTCAGTTTAAGGGACTAAGTATACCATTTTTTTTTTTTTTTTTTTTTTCACTCAAACCTGGCCTAGATTTTCGCCGATTTGCAGCTTACTTCACGTAGCTCCGTGGCAGAAATAGGAAATACTGCGGCTTTACGTCCTTTCCATACCACTTCTTTGTTACTACCATCAAGTTCTAATATTGATCTCTTGTTATAATTCAACACTGAAGATAGAGAAATTACAATTTTAAACCGTTTGAGTAAAAAGAATATAATGACTTCTGTCCCTACACTCGGGAATTTAAAAAAAATCGGCGTCGTGTGACCTGAAGTGGATGAATCAAGGGAGAGAGGCAATAAATATAATGGATTACCTGAAGACTGATCGGACGAAGACGGTATTAATGGATGGATTATGTTGCGGAGGTGAGATTTGCACTAAAGAGGTCAAGTATTAATTATACATGTTACTGTTTTAGTCCTCACACTGCTACACACACACACAGACACGCACACACACACACACACACACACACACACACACACAGGTATTTCCTGCGTGTGGTAAATCCATTAGTAAATTGGGGAACGTTGGACGAGAATTTTCCGAACTAATAAAATGATGCAGTTTAATATTATATACAATACTGTCCTATTCACTGGCCAGGCAACCACCGATTCCAGGTGTTATGCGTTATTTTGTGCAGGTGTTATTAACAGCAGGCCAGCCAGGGGTGTGTATCACTGTCCATAATAAATGAAACTGTTACTTAATCTGGGTACACACACACACACACACACACACACACACACACACACACTCTCTCTCTCTCTCTCTCTCTCTCTCTCTCTTTTCTCTCTCTCACTCACTCAACTGTAGCAATCTGCTTGATGGGTTTTAGCGGAATGGCTTCTGTGAAGAAATTGTTTGAAACACACACACACACACACACACACACTCTCTCTCTCTCTCTCTCTCTCTCTCTCTCTCTCTCTCTCTCTTTTCTCTCTCTCACTCACTCAACTGTAGCAATCTGCTTGATGGGTTTTAGCGGAATAGCTTCTGTGAAGAAATTGTTTGAAACACACACACACACACACACACACACACACACACACACACACACACACACACACACACACACACACACACACACACACACACACACACACACACACAGGCCAGGCTGTGTATAATGATAGGAAAATGACAGGATAAGAATAAAGCCCTAACCTCTTCACCATGAGATCCTCATGTATAATTAAACCTCTGCTGCCTCCTGATACTTTATTCCTTTCAGCTTGGGATTAAGTTTTTGAACTTCATTGTCCCTATCACTACTATACAGTTGCTCTTAACTGTGTATCATTTGTCAGTATCAGTAAAAATCCATTACAAAAAGACGCAACGTTTCTCGTAGCGAAAAGGTTAATGAGAAAATCTATTCTGCTCCTTGTCTGGGAAATTATTCACTTCCGATCAGTGATCACAGGTAAATACAAGGGTACAATAAGTTGCAGAGACGTGAAGGCTTTTGTTAATGTACAGTTGATGAGGCAGTGAATTAGCAACGTCAGGGATAATAATGTACTACACCTTCCATGACTTGCAGTATTTACAACCTTACATATTCAGGGACGTTCTTAGGTTTTTAAGCTCTATCTATCTATCTATAGCCCGATGCCCTAATCCCGCAAAGGGTGGCCGCAGACAAAATGCCTCCAAGTCACTCTGTCACCCACCATTCGACTACCCTCCCCCCAACTCACCCCCCCCTCCCTCATATACCTCTCAGCTCCATCCCTCCACCTCATCCTGGGTCTACCCCTCCCTCTCCCTCCCTCAACCTCACCTACATACACCCTCTTAGTCAGTCTTTCATTCTCCATTCTCTCCACATTTTATTGTTCATGTTATTTAATGCAGAGGAATAATCACCTTTAAAAAATAACTTTCAGTTGAATATTCTATAGATTTTGTAACAGAGAAAAATCTACTGTATATTGCTGTAAATGACTGAAAGAATCAAACACTGTATTCAAAGATATAAGTTAAAGTTTGGTATTTGTAGGAATTAGATATGAAAATCTCTCTCTCTCTCTCTCTCTCTCTCTCTCTCTCTCTCTCTTTCTCTCTCTATTCAGCACAGTGAAATCTGTTAGGATAAAAAGAAGGCAGGAGAAATCGCCGAAGAGATTTAAACGTGATTCACATCTTCACACAAACTGGCTGACATCTGTTCAGGTGAGGCGTGACCTGCCACCTGGCAGAGGAGAGAGAAGGGAGAGGGAGAAACTGCTTCAAAGAGTTTCACTTGAGCCTCAGATATACCGCAACACAACGAAAGGACACCCATACCGTACCCTCCCGTACCACACCGTACCGTACCATCCCACATCCCTCACCGATAACTTTGATATAACGGGATAATTGTGATTCTGACAAGTGCACATGGCACCTCGGTCGATGCTTGACTCCTTTTACACTAAGTCAGTCCATGACGAGAGGCCTGAAAAAATGTCGCAGTTAAAACAAGACATATCGGATTCCCTGTTACATGTGTGAGGGACTGAATATCTAGGCTGCTGAAAATAAAATGTGGTTTTGATTTTTACTGAGGAAGAAAGACACTTACACTACTCCTGGCAGAGAGAGAGAGAGAGAGAGAGAGAGAGAGAGACGGTTAAAAGTGGGAGGGAGGGAGGAGGAAATAGGGAAGAAACAAATGAGGCTGGAAAGAAGGAAGAGAAACGAAGTAAAACGGAGGGAGGGCAATGCTGATACAAGAGAAGGGGAAGATGAGAAAGAAGGTGAAGGAGAAAGATAAGGAAAAAGCGAGGTAGAAAGGAAAAGGAGGGAGGGTAACAGACGTCGAGAAAAACGCAGGGATGAAAGGTATGGTAGAACGGAGGAAAGGGAAGTAAGGACTTATCTACGTTCAGTGAATGGGGACAAAACAACCTTGTCTCATTTAATGCTAGTAAAACCAAGTATATGCAATTTACTAATAGACAGATATTGCCAGATTCGTATATTACCTTCAGTGCTACTAATATTCCCATCTCCAAAAGTATTGAAATTCTCAGTGCGTCACTTAACAATGCCCTCAGCTGAACCTCTCATGTCAGATCACTTGCTAAAACCGCATCAAAGGAACTTGGATTATTGTACAGAGTCCGTAACTTCTTGACTGACGAGCAGTTAGCTATAATTTATAAGAGTCATGTGCGCTCTCTGCTTGAATACTGCCCACCATTGTGGAATGGATGTGGAGAGGATGCATTAAAACAACTGGACAAAATTCAGAACAAAGCTGCTGGAATTATTAATAACCCTGCTATTATAAATAAACTACTTCCTCTACAAGTAAGAAGCAATGTTGCCTCCCTTGCATTATTTTACAGGTATTTTTATGGTAAGTGCTCAGACGAAGTTTCGTCCATTGTGCCACCTCTCCATGCCTTCCCTCATGCTACACGGGCATCTGGCAGCACTCATGACTGGAACGTCACTCAGCCATATTGCAGAACTTCTGCCTATCAGAATTCTTTCATTCCCCGAACTGCATCTCTCTGGAACTCGCTTCGTCAGAGTTGTTTCCCTCCAAATTTCAACCTACAGGAGTTCAAGTCCAACTGTTACAGACATTTTATGAATGGAGGACACCAGTAATCAGGTGTTAGGGGGTATTTTTTTACTCATTTGTTTTTCCTTCCTCTGTTCTGTTATCTAAAAAAAAGGAAATAAGGCTGAGGAAGAGAAAAGATGGTGGTGGATGAGAATGGAGTGATGGCATTTAAAATACAAAGCTACTACTTTTATTTGAAAGTAAAGTTGTTTTTCTCAAGATCCATGGATGGATACTTTCTGTCTGTCGGTTTGTTGACCAATCTATTTAGCTAGCTGCAGGTATTTATTCGTCTGTCAGCATCCATCGCCATACCTGTCTACCTATGGTTATTTAATTGCAGAAGGAAAGAAAAGTAATACTAGTCGGAAGTAAATTGCCGAGTGGGTGAGATTCACGAAAGTCAGGGTAAAATAAATGACCAGGCTGGTGAAGTGAATTGATGTCCGTGTGAACGTAGTCACTGTGAGGCCGAAATAAAGTACTGGTTATTCAAGATCAGAGAGGGGTGGTTAAAGAAAAAGCTAAAGGTGGAAAAACAACTATTCTTGACTGAGGTAAGAGGTACAGAAAGCCTGAAAAGGAAAGAAGTAATGATGTGGCTGGAGTTATGTGAAGAGTTCGTCCTAACTGAGGAAGGAACTGTTACTCTCACACACACCCTCACATCCTCACAATTATATTTCATTAGAATGAAATAGATTAAAGGCCTTGAATGGACTGGTTGACGGTCGCGTACAGTGTTGCATAAATAATAAAATGGTCACTCGTTGCCATCGGAATATCATTAGTTTTTCTCTCCGATTTAATATCCATGAAAAAAATAAAGTCAAAGTTGGATATTATCGTACCTCCTGCGAAACATGCGGCCTTTCATAAAACTGCCTGTCTGTTGAACACCACCTCTCATTCTCTAAACCTCATTTTTTTTCCTCAAATCTCAGCTGTTTGAGGCGAATGATAACAAACCCTTCTCTATATCCTCCTACTTTCTTTATATTCATTTCAAAGCCAAAGGTGGCTGTTGTGTTCCTGAACTGGAATATTTGAATTGTCTACTCTCAGGATTCGGCATTCTCTGACTGAATATATCTTTTTAATTATTCCTTACTGTAATTCAATTGATTATAAAATCTTCTTTGACTATCTTTCTTCTAACGTGGAACACATCCTATCAATTTCTACTTTCTCTGAAATCTCCATTCTAAGTGATTTTAATATTCACGACTACCTTTTGCTCTCCTCTCCTTTCACTGATTTACCTGGCGAACAAGCCAATATCTTTTCTATCCTTGATGACCTAGAGCAGCTTGTACTGCACTATACCCATATCCAAGGCTGCCTTGGAGAAAGTTGGAACATAACATACCTCTTCCTTACAGCTAATCCTTTTGCTTATGCTAATCTTTTCTCTCCAATGGGCTCCTCCGATCACCACCTTATCTCGTTAACTTGTCCTATCGCTCTGGTACGGGCAGTGGATCCTCTAAAGAAACGTCGTCTGTGGCACTTTGGAGCTGTGGATTGGGAGTCCCTCAGGCAGTACTTCTTTGATTATCCATGGAATGATTATTGCGTCCATGGCTGTGAGCCATCTGAGTGTGTCTTGCGCATTATAGAGGTTATTCTCTTGGGCATAGAAGCATACATTCCCTTCTCATATCCTTTGACTAATGCAAGAAAGCCTTAGTTTACTCGTGCTTGTTCTAATGCTGTCCACAACAAGGAGAGGGCCTATAAAAGGTACCGGAGCCAATCTACCCCTGAACCACATCTTGTTTATGTTTCTGCCCGGAATCGTGCTAAGTCTGTTCTTCACTCTGCTAAAAATGATTTCATCTGTACTAAATGCTCTCAACTCTCCAACTCGAATTCTTCCCTCTCCTTCTGGCACCTTGCCAAAAACCTTTCTAACAACTTTACCTCATCATCCTTCCCTCCTCTTTTTTACTCCGATGGTTCTGTAGCTGTTTTTTCTACTGATAAAGCAGATCTCTTTGCTCAGACTTTCTCCTCCAATTCCACCTCAGATGACTCAGGTGCTTTCCTCCATCACTTCCTCCCTCGGACTTCCTCATGGCTGACATTAAAATTTCTTAGCTGATGTATTTTCTGCCATCACAGGCCTCAATACTAACAAGGCATATAGGCCTGATGGAGTCCCTCCTGTTGTCCTCAAGAACTGTGGTTCATTGCTTACACCCTGCCTAGGTAAACTCTTTTGCCTTTGTCTATCAACTTGTACCTTTCCTTCTTGCTGGAATTTGCTCTCATTCAGCCAGTTCCAAAGAAGGGTGACCATTCCCAACCCTCTAACTATCGTCCATTTGCTTTAACATCCGGTCTCAAAAGTTTTCGAGTCTATTCTTAGCAGAAAAATTTTAAAGTATCTTTCCTATTACAACCTTCTTTCTGATCGTCAGTATGGGTTCCATCAGGTGCGCTCCACTGGTGATCTTCTCACCTACATTTCAGACTCCTGGTCATCCTCCTTTCGGGACTTTGGCGAAAGCATTGCCATTGCACTTGACATCTCAAAGGCTTTCGATCGAGTCTGGCATAAATCTTTAATTTCCAAACTACCCTCTTACGGTTTCTATCCTGTAATAAAGTCTGGGCACAGGCAAGGGAAGGAGGAAGACAACCTCTTCGACTGCTGGTTTTATTCTCACTAACTCGTCAATAAACAGCCAACCCTTTCATCAGGTCGGTTTGATAACTGACAGATTCGAACACAAAGTTCGACACAGGATGAATTCTTTTCTTAAATATACATAAAATGGGAAAAAGGGCAAATGGCATTATTACCACCTCTATGATCAGCACCAACTTAACAGACATAGCATGACATAGACATAGCGTGACATAGACATAGCATGACATAGACATAGCATGACATAGACATAGCTTGACAGACATAGCATGACATGGACATAGCATGACATAGACATAGCATGACAAGACATAACACTCCCCCCTGATCTTCTAAAGATCACTATATTGGAACGGCCGTACTGGACGGCGCTCCCTAGAACCTCGACGGGGCAGTGGTCTCCCTGGACTATCTACTTCGTCTTCACTTGACGTATCACTTGACGTAGACTCATTCGAAGGACCTCTCACATCGATTAGCAAATCATCTTCTGTTTCTGATTCAGAGCTTTCTTCAGCTAGTGAATCCTCTGGGGCAGTAGACAGCGATGTTGCCAGCCTTAGGTCACGCACATGACGAGGCATACCATCCACCTCGACGTTCTGGGCAGATACAACTCGCGTTACTGTGCCCTCTGTGCTTCGAGAATCGCAGCGTCTGCTGGGATGCCGGATCCATACACGATCACCGACGCTGAAGCGATGTTGTTCTTCCACCGGCTGATCTTGCAGAGTTACTCCGTCGATACCCAGCAGTCTGACCTCGTATCTAAATATCTGGTTGGCAGGGGCAGATGAGGCATCATCACCTCGTGGCATAACATTGTAGCGATACACTGCTTCAGCTACGGAATAGCCTTTCCATGCCAGTATAGTTTTCACGGTTCGATGATTTCTCTCTGATATTCCATTACCAGATGGAGCGTTGGCACACCGATACCTGATGACCATACCCCAACGCCTGGCGAACTCTTTGATCGTTGAGCTACGGAAGCTGGCAGCATTGTCAGTTAATAGCTCCTTAGGTGCTCCACGTTCATAAAACACAGACTCTAGCTGTTCAACAACACTGATGACATCTTGCCGCCTGAGTCTTTTCCAGATGGCATAACGTGTTGGCCCGCAGTCGATGAGCGTCAGATAGTGCTGGTTTCTGACATGACAGACGTCCATGCTAACTCTGCTCCAGATCTCTGAAACCCCCAACTCCCCTTTCTTCCACTTCTCTGGTGCCGGATCAAAGGATTGACATTCTTGACAACTCTGAAGAACACTGCGAACCTGCTGCCTCTGAACCGTAGAATAGAGCCTTCTGCAGAAGTACAGTGTACGCTTGATGCCGGGATGCCCTCTGGTTTCATGAATGTTAATGATGTCCCTGTCTGAAACACTGGCAACAGCTGCACAGCTTGTCTGCCCGTTTGCTAGTGTCATCCACCTCTTCGGTACTCGTGTTAGCGCATCTGCTTTGTTTTCAGTAGAAGACACAAACTTTACTTCCAGACACAGATTATACTCGACGTTGATAGATTTAAAAGTCTCTAGGCGCCTACGGATCAACATTTCACTGGAAGCTCTAGTCTTCAAACGAGATTTTCCTGAGAGAGCATCCGTGATCCAGTGGAACACAGTTCTTGAGTCAATCATAAGAGTCAGCTGTTTCATCTTCCAGGAGATTGCAAGATTTATCCCCTTAATAACAGCGTCCAGCTCCGCAAGATTAATGTGAGAGCACTCGTCCCGTCGTAACCAACACGAGTCTTCAATAACTTCACCTTTCACCTCCAACACAGCTCACAATGCGAGTGAACTTGCATCTACCCATAGTATAGCTTCGTCTCCCGCCACATCCCATCGTCCTCGGGCCGGGTCTGAGTTCTTCACCCGCTCCAACGTGTCCGCAAGCATCGAGTGCAAACTGAGGTCATTAATCTCGTCGTCCCACGTAGTCGTGACCTCATTGGCCTGTCTTTTAATGTACGACGCCACCACTCGCAACCAGCCACAAACAGGAAGGTGACTCGTTAGCTGCCCGCAGAGTGAAAACACTGTCTGCCTAGTCAGCTTTTCAGGTAGCTTGCCAACGCCGTTATCACGCTTCCAGACGAGACAATCGTGCTCCCCCCAGACTCTAATGCCCAGCACACGAGCTCCTTCAGACACAATCTCGGGAGGTTTGCAGAGCAGGCCGTGACGACTAAGGTGACATTCCACTTCTGCTGCACTCGCCACACTTTCGTCCACCAGAATATCGTCCGGGTATGGTGAAGTGGCGCGGTTTATCTTCTCGTCCATGCTCAACACACGACTCAGGACCTCCTTCAATACTAATGGTGCAATGTTCAGTCCAAAGTCCAGTCTAGTCAAACAGTAATGTCTCCCACGGAACACCACTGTCTGGGACGACCATAGCGATCTGTGAACATGTATCTGTAGGTAAGCCTTGCGCAAGTCAATGAGAGCGACCCTCTGTCCACGCCTGCGCCACTCCCGTATCTTCTCAGTGCAGACGTCCGCTTCAGCTGTGTGCAAATTAAGATGGGCATTCAACTCACGAAAATCAAGGACAGGGCGTACTTTTTTCTTGTTTTGCTGCACGACAGCCATCAGAGGGATAGTTCCTTTCACAGGGCCATGTATACTCTCATTGTATGGAACCAGCCATCCATCCTTAATCCATTCACACAGTTCATTTTCATATTCTTTTCGAGCTTCATTCGGCACCCTGTATTCAGAGACAGTATTCAGTAGTCGTGGAGGCTCTGAGTTATCACGCCAGTTCCACAACACTGTCCACTTTTTAGCTGCACTGTCATATGTTACTTCAAAATCCCTCTCGACAATATTTCGTTGTATGGTAGGTACTGTCACGGCTGAAGCCTGCACTTCCTCAATACCAAATCGCACTTTGTCCGGTGAATGCACTGTCACTCCCTGCAGGGCTTCAACACCGTTCATGCCCAGAATAAAGTCAAAATTAAGCGGCTTGGAAGGCACTACAATCACATTCACAGACACGGACACTCCTGACAGTAGCTGGACTGTTACCACACCTGTTCCCATACACATATAAAGCTCACCGCTTACTGTCCTCACACTGATATTTCCTTTGGTCCAGCGAGAGCACATGGAAACGTGTGCAATACTCTGAGTACAGCCGGTGTCTACCAGGGCATCACAGTTCTTTCCATCAACAACCAAGTGAGTCACTGGTAAAGCGCCTCTCACTGACGGTCTGGAGAGGAGGCTGGCGCTGGTCCCACCTCTCCTGATCCATTTCCCGAAGGACATGAGGTAGCGATGTGGCCTCGTCCCCCGCATCTGAAGCAGCGCACATTACCTCGCCCACCTCTACCTCTGCGCACACTACGTCCAGCCTGGCAGTCACGAGCGTAGTGGTTCGGCTGGTTACAGGAATGGCAGCGCACACCACCAACACCAACTAATGCAGGAGCCACTGTGTGCTGTCTGGAGCCGGCTGGTTGTGCTGATGCCCCATCATCGAGGTAATTATCCGCTAGAACAGCTCGAGCACGGTTCAGAAGTTGGTTAATATCCATAGTTTCCATGCGTGAACCAGCTCTCAGAATGTGGCGAACAGCTTCTGGAAGACCAGCTAAAAAAGCACAACATAGACCGGCGTCAGTCATTCCTCCAAATCGTGTAGCCAGGTGGCGCAGGTCAGCCAAGTACACGTCAACAGACTCGCCATCACGCAGCCTACGGTCCACAAACTGCTCATAGGCAACAAACTTGTCTGCAGCAAATGCCGAGGTGAGTGCATCCTTTATGGTGTCGAAGTTCCCCTTGTCTACGCTGCTGAGCTGCTGATAAACAGAGAAAGCCCCGCCTGTGAGTCGCAGTGGCACAATGATGTGTAGATCAGAGATCCCTTGTAGCCGACAAACCAGCTCCAGCTTTTCGATCCACTCTACCACCGAGTGCGAAGTACCGTCAAATTCCGGGATCAGACTAAGTTCCGTCGTAAGGCTGTCTCCTCGGGCTGAGGTTGACGATGCCGGTTTGCCACTATCACTTCCGTCCATCATAAGTTGCGAGAGAATGCCTAGATAGCTTGTAATAAAGTCTGGGCACAGGCAAGGGAAGGAGGAAGACAACCTCTTCGACTGCTGGTTTTATTCTCACTAACTCGTCAATAAACAGCCAACCCTTTCATCAGGTCAGTTTTATAACTGACAGATTCGAACACAAAGTTCGACACAGGATGAATTCTTTTCTTAAATATACATAAAATGGGAAAAAGGGCAAATGGCATTATTACCACCTCTAAGATCAGCACCAACTTAACAGACATAGCATGACATAGACATAGCATGACATAGACATAGCATGACAGACATAGCATGACATAGACATAGCATGACATAGACATAGCATGACAAGACATAACATATCCTTCTATCTGTGCCTTCATCTCTAGCTTCCTCTCTGGTCGTTCTATAGCTGCTGCTGTAGAATGCCATCGTTCTTCTCCTAGATCTGTCAACAGTGGTGTTCCTCAGGGCTCCATCCTATCACCTATTGCTCCAGTAAGACCGGCAGACCCTCCCGAGGAATGATGACCATGACACTTACGAGTTGCTGATTGGGAGGCCCTCAGGCACTGCTTTTTGAATTTTCCATGGAATGATTATTGCTTTTATGTCGGAGAGCAATCTGAGTGTGCTTAGTGCATTACGGAGGTTATTCTCTCGGGCATGGAAGTGTACATCCCTTTCTCATATCTAGTGACTCATGAAAAAAAAACAAAAAATGGTTTAATCGCGTTTGTACTAATGCTGTACACAACAAGGAGAAAGCCAACCAAAGGTTCGGCAGTCAGCCCATCTCTGCACCAAGTCGTGCTAGTTCTGTTCTTCACTCTGTAAAAGATAATTTCTTTCGTACTAAATCCTCTGAACTCTCCAACTAAAATTCTTCTAGCTCCTTGCCAAAAACCTTTTTAACAACTTTACCTCATCATCCGTCCCTCCTCTTTTCCACTCTGATGGCTCTGTAGCTATTCCTTCTACTGATAAAGTGGAACTCTTAGCTCAGACTTTTATCCAGTTCCACCTAAAACGATGATGGTGCTGTTCCTTGATCACCTTCCCCCCCTGACTTTCTCATGGCTGGCATTAAATTTCTTCAGTTCATATTTTCTGCCATTACTAGCCTCAATACTAATGAGGCATTTGGTCCTGAATGGGTCTCTCCTGTTGTCCTCAAGAACTGTGCTTCTGTGCTTACATCCTGCATAGGAAAACTCACCTTTGTCTGTCAACTTGTCCCTTTCCCTCTTGCTGAAAGTTTGCTCTCATTCAGCCGGTCCCAAAGAACGATGACCATTCCCAGCCCTGTAACTATTGCCTAATAGGTTTAACATTCTGTATTTCATAAGATTTTGAGTCTATTCTTAACAACAAATATTAAACTACCGTTCCTGTCACAATCTTCTTTCCAATCGTCTTTATGGGTTCCACCAGGGACATTCTACTGGTGATTGTCTCACCTACCTTTCAGATTCCTGGTCATCCTCCTTCCGGGACTTTGGCAAAAGCTTTGCCATTGCACTTGACATCTCAAAACGCTCTCGACTGAGTCTGGCATAAATATTTAATTTCCAAACTGCCCTCATACGGCTTCTACTGTTCTATGTGTGCCTCCATCTCTAGCTTCTTTTCTGGTCATTCTATAGCTGCTGTTGTAGACAGTCACCATTTTCCTAGAGCTATCAATAGTGGTGTTCTTCAGGGCTCTGTCCTATCACCAATTCTTTTCCTTCAATTCATTAGTTACCTTGTAAGCTGTATATCTAACCCTATCCACTCATGCGCTGATGACGCCACCCTTCACCCTTCCATTTGGTGCCCACGGTGTCCAGCTACAAATAAGGGATGACTCAATGGCAAACATAATGTCTGACTTGCTTGATATCCATGATTAGCGGAAAAGTAATCTGATTCTTTATAATTTTAACTATATGCAACTCAATCTTGCATCTTCTGTAAACATACCTGGAGTTTCATTCTTTCGGAATTTATATTGGAAAGGTCATATTCCCTTGCTTGTTAAATCTGCTTCCAAGAGATTAGGTGTGCTAAGCTGACTCCATGCCTTCTTCACACCTGCACAGTTGTTGACATTATACAAGGGTTTTATTCAACCCTGTGTTGAGTACAACTATCATGTGTGGGGTGGCTCCCCACATACAGATCTTCTCAACAAGGATGAACCAAAGGCTTTTAGTCTCATTAATTCTCTTGCTCTTGCTGGCCCCCTTCAACCTCTTTCTTTTCGCCGTACTTTTGCATCTTTATCTCTTTTGTATCGCTACTTTAATGATTACTTCTCTTTTGAAAGGTCTCTTTGCACCCCTTCATTATTACAGCGGGTGCATAGCATCCATCTAGCAACAAACTCTCATCTCATTTCTATCCAACTCTCTAATGCATGAGTTAAACTTTACTCCCAATACTTCATTTATGCAACAGGTCAGCTCTGGAAATGTCTCCCTTTGTCTGTATTTCCTACTGCCTATGATTTCCAGTCTTTCAAGTGCAGCGTGTCCATGCATTTCGAAATGAACGGATGTTTATTATGACTCTCCATTTTCTTTTCTTTTTTTTCTTGGAGGGAACAACTTTACGGGCTCCTGGCCTTTGGTTCATTCTTTCTTACATAAAAAGGTCTCTCTCTCTCTCTCTCTCTCTCTCTCTCTCTCCCTAAACAGCTATATAAGGAACAAAACTTAAGAGGAACAACCTTAGCATCTCTGATCAAACCTTTACCAGGTATCTCAAAGGCTTTCGATCGAGTCTGGCATAAGTCTTTAATTTCCAAACTGCCCTCTTACGGTTTCTATCCTTCTATCTGTGCCTTCATCGCTAGCTTCCTTTCTGGTCGTTCTATAGCCGTTGTTGTAAACGGCCATCGTCCCACTCCTAGATCTATTAACAGTGGTGTTCCTCAGGGCTCTGTCCTATCACCAACTCTCTTCCTTTCATTCATCAATGACCTTCTAAGCTGTACATCTAACCCTATCCACTCATACGCTGATGACTCCACCCTTCACCTTTCCATTCGGTTTCCGCAACATCCACCTCAGCAGTTACTTCAGCAAACAAGGGATGAGGCTATGGCGCTCCTGACGTCTGACTTGGCTCGTATCTTTGACTGGGGTAAAAATAATCTGGTTGTTTTTAATGCATCAAAAACTCAGTTTTTACACAAATCAACCCGACAAAATCTTCCGCAGATATACTCATTAAAGTTTAATAATTTTCAGCTTAATCCTGCATCATCCTTGAATATGCTTGGGGTTTCATTTACTCGGGACTTATCTTGGAAAGATCATATTACATCTCTTGTAAAATCTGCTTCCAAGAGATTGGGTGTGCTAAGCCGACTCCGTTCTTTCTTTACCCCTGCTCAATTGTTGACTCAATACAGGGGTTTTATCCGCCCCTGTGTGGAGTACAACTCTCATGTGTGGGGAGACTCCCCACATACAGCTCTTCTCAATAGGATGGGGTCAAAGGCCTTTCGTCTCATTAACTTTCCTCCTCTTACTGACTCCCATCAACCTCTGTCTCTTCGCCGCACTGTTGCATCTTTGTCTCTTTTCTATCGCTACTTCAATGGTCACTGCTCCTCTGAACTGTCTGCATGCATTCCTCTACCTCTACGACGGACGCGTAGCACCCATCTAGCAGCAAACTCTCATCCCTTTTCTCTCCAGCTCTCTAAAGCAAGAGTTAACTGTTACTCCCAGTCCTTCATTTATGCAACAGGTCAACTCTGGAACTGTCTCCTTCTGTCTGTACTTCCTGCTTCCTATGATCTCCAGTCTTGTAAGCATCTCAAAATGATGGGAACTTGATTTGGCTCTCTCTTGTACTTTGTTTTTCTCTTGGAAAGAACAATTTTGCGGGCTCTCGGCCTTTGGATCCTTCTTCCTCACATAAAAATAAAATTCATTGGTAATATCTGACATGAACATAAACATCGCTTACTTTACATCTGTCCTTTTCTCGTAATAATATTTGAGAGAGAGAGAGAGAGAGAAAGAGAGAGGAGAGGAGTAATCAACCGTAGCAGTTTCGAAAAAGTGGCCTTTGAAATAATCACAATTTCTATCTAACGAGACAGACACACCAGACAGTCAGCGAAAGAATAAAAAACAAACTCCAGGGCAACTAGAATTTGGAAGACAAGGCTTTGAATACTGTGACTAGAGAATAAGAGGTAATGTTCCTCTGGGCATTCTTTGTTGGTGTGGTGTGTGATGTTTAATAATTGAGAACTATGCGAGAGTAGCACTGTATGTTTTATTTTATCTTTTCTAGTGACGTAAAGGATAGGTGCAAATCAAAGAATGAAGAATCGCTTAACTTAATTTTCAGTGTAACAGTTTGTGTATAATATATTAGCATGGCTTAAGTACTGGATTGCTGTATGGTTTACCACGTTTTTCTTTTTTCTTTTTTTTTTTAATTAAAATTTTCCAATGGTTACTTACATTGAAATGTTTACCATGAATATTAGGAATTGTTTGTTCATAACTGATTTATATTAATGTATGATTAATAAGATTTACGGTGTTTTTCTTATTCAATGCATAAATATCTGATTCTCTTCATAAACAATTTCTATAGAGCCAAAGGCCATGCAGCAAGTAGCGGAAACTGTTCTGGACGTAACTCTAGATAGTATCATTATCAGCCACATGTCCAGCCTGACCAGTAATAAAGAAGGTGAGGAGGGGCAGCATCAGTCTGGCCAATAACTAATTGTCTTACTCAAGACATTAATGCAGGAGACAGTGATGAGGAGGGAGGGGTAGCACCAGTTTGGTCAGTAATTATCCTCAAGAGATCAATACAGGAGGCAGTGATGAGGAGAGGAGGGCAGCAAAAACACCATTCCACAACTTGCATTATGGATGAACGCTGACCCTTTCATGTCTCACCCTGCTGGTCCTGTAATGGCTCTACTCCAGTGACATTCACTCGCTTGGTGGTGGTGGTGTGCACAACAGATCTCACGGTGGAGAAATCAATCCCTAACTATTACAAGGAAAATATAGAGACTGTGTTCCTTGCTAAAACTGGTTCATCTGCACTTCCATGCGACACACCAACAAGATATATACCCAATCATTCCAACGAAATTATTTTAATTTTACGCTTGTTACATCCAGACGAATATGTTCGATTTAGGAAAGACATATACTGCTCAAGGAGCTTATGCTCCCTGTATCTAACCTGTCCATTGTGAAAAGTTTCCCCAAAGTTAATAAAACCGTCTGGAACATAAACACGTCGTCGTAGTTGAAGGATTAAGGTTCTCGACAACACCGTAACACAAACCTTAAGAGATGTTCCTTGGCGCATGTGAGGACACAGGTGGTTATTACGAGCCATTAAACTACACATAACACAAGTGCTAAGTGATGTTTTCGCGGTATATCACAGCACACACATGGGTATAAGACTTAACACTAGTGCTATGATATTTCCATTGCTTAACACAGAACATAGCTGGGTATAACAAGACATAACATTAATGCTGTACGCGGGTGGATATAACAAGACATAACATTAGTGTTGTACACAGGTACTGTATATACATATAACAAGGCATAACACTAGCGTTGTGCACCGATGGATATTACAAGACATAACAATAGTGAAGCACACAGGTGAATATAACAAGACTTAACATTATTGCTATGGTGTCCCGTGGCATATCACAGCACACAGGTGGGTATAACAAGACATAACTCTGGTGCAAAATGATGTTTCCGTGGCATAACACAAAAAACAGATGGATATAACGACATATCAATCTACACATAACACTAGTAAATAATACACCACTCAGGCGGGCATATGACAAGACATCACTACACATAACTAGTTCATGACATAATACACGTATGAAAATATAGAATAAAACTATACATAACACTTGTATATAACACAGAACATTGGTGGGTATATAACACATAACTCTACATAACACTAGCACATAAGAAGGTACACAGGTGGATATAACATCAAACTACACATAACATTAGTACATAACACAGTACATAGGCTCACTCTCTCTCTCCCTCCTTCTCTCTCTCTCTTTCTAAACTCCACCCTGTAGGCCTCACCCCTCACCCCTGCCACTCCAACTCACCCACACCCTCACCCCTGTCACTTTAACTTACCCTCTCCCTCACCCTCACCCCAGCCACTGAGCACTTCAATTTACCCTCTCTCTCACCCTCGCCCTTGCCACTCAACACATTAACTCACTCTCTCCTTCACCCTCACTCCTGCCACTCAACACAGCTCACTCTCTCTCCCGCCCTCACCCCTGCCACTCAACACTTCAACTCTCCCTCTCCCCTCCTCTTACTGGCTCCCTTAAATCTGTCTCTCCGCTTCATCGTTTCATCTTTATCTCTTTTCTATCGCTACTTCAAAGGTCACTGCTCCTTTGAACTGTCTGTTGGTTTCCCTCCACCACTATGGCGGGCACGTAACATCAGTTCAGCAACAAACCTTCATCCCTTTTCTGTCCAACTCACTAATGCAAGAGTTAACCGCTACTCCAGGTCCTTCATGTATGCAACAAGTCAACTGTGGAACTCTCTCCTTCTGTCTGTTTTTCTTACTGCCTACGATCTCCAGTCTTTCAAACGCAGTGTGTCCAGGCATCTCGAAGTGAATGGATCTTGAATTTGGCTCTCTGTTATCTTGTTTTTGTTTTTTCTTGGAGTCAGCAAATTGCAGCCCACTGGCCTTTGGCTTCTTCTTAGCATTAAGAATTAAAACAATGATGGATCTGGATTTGGCAGATTATAGCGATTGAAAATTACCGCAAGGATTGATTGGGATTAGGTATCTGCTCTGATGGTGTTTAGAAGGATGGGCGGAGGGACTGAATGTGATTAGGTCTGTGTGGTCCAGAGCACATGTACTCGCATGTATTTGAATGTGAAAAGTTTGAGAGAGAGAGAGAGAGAGAGAGAGAGAGAGAGAGAGAGAGAGAGAGAGAGAGAGAGATTTCATAATCAGAGTTTTATTTGCGCTCTGCATCAGAACAGTTCGTTGACCCGTTATGCTATTCACTGTCTCAGGTAATGGCGGTCGGTGGACGTTCGGTATTTATCACAGGGGGTAAGTTACTCATGTTTTACGGTGTGCAGAGATAATTAATTGCTGATGTCCTCTTTCTTTTTCATCCCCTCTCCCTCTCCCCGTGTTCCCTCCTTTAGCATCTGGTGTTGGTAGTCCGATAGTCTGGTGTTTATGCTTGTAAAAAATATTATCATTAATGTGGTCTTTGTTGTCTCCATTATCATCATCACCATCTTCCATTCCGACCGTCGTCATTCAAACTTTGCATCACATGTAAAGGCAACCGTCAAGCCTCATTCATGACATAGGGTTGAGGACAGAATCAGTATCCAAGCCTGTCGTGTGTGGTGAACCATGACGTTCCTCCACCACAAGTAAGTAGAGTAAACCATGGTGGCAGGTGAACATAAGCTCATCGTCCATTTATTTACCTTACCAGCACAGGAACTACATGGAAACCTTCATTGCCCTTTACCCGCAGAGCAGGGATTGTTTCCTACCGTCAGTCATATTATTAATTAGACTTCAGGAAAGTACACATCCACGTTATTATTCATTATCGCTAACTTGCATATCGTCAACTCCCGCTGATCACACCCACACCCACACCCACACCCACACCCACACACACACACACACACACACACACACACAAATCCATGTTACTGAGGTTGTCAAACTCCAGCCAGTAGCTCATTGCCTAAGTCATGATGTGCAGGTGAGCTAAGTTGATGGTTGTCGTTACAGTATCCCCAACAAGTAATTATTAGTTTACCATCACACGTTAACAAGTCTGAGGTGAGTAACAACAAAGGTTAAGGAACACTTGCATAAGAAGTCGCATCTGAATCGACACGTTTATGGAATTCCTTCATGTTCATCAATTTTGCTTCTGTACATACTGCATGTGAAAAGCAAAGTCGTCTGTGAAAGATAACGCAACAAATTGTAACCCTCCAGTAGGGAAGAAAAATCTTATTACCTTGTCAGTGTGTAAATTTACCTAAGTTAAATGTGAGTGTTTTTTGGCGTACAACAAGACTTGACCGTGTTGCCTTGACCTTTACTGCCGACCTGTTTAGTACCTCATTTCAACCAAGTTATTTACGTATATCTTGGGCAGACGTGTAATTACAGGTTATAAGCATGCGTGTATATTTTATGAAGAGAGAGAGAGAGACAGACAGACAGACAGACAGACAGACAGACAGAGACACAGAGACAGACAGACAGACAGACAGAGACACAAAGACAGAGACAGAGAGAGACAAAGAGAGATCTTGTGATAACCAGGCACACAGAAACCACCAGGTGGAAGTATGAAAAACTTTTATCTAATCCAGGACTCACAGTTTCTCCTGTTCTTTCTCCCTCCTCCATTTCTTCCTTTTGTCCATCTCTGTCGGGTCTAATTTCTCACCTTTGACTACCTTGGTAACTGATGCAGCTCTTGTAGTAACAGGTATAAACATAAATGTGACAAGGACTAGTACACAATGGCAAGAATAAGAGTGCAATATAGTTAGGAATCAGAGTAAAAGAAATAAAGACGAAATATTTTGAGTGAGAGAATGGAAGGCAAGACAAAACTTTTGCACAGAATTGGTGTTAATAAGATTTATATTAAGTGGCGAGACTGCAGTCCACCAAAATATTGTCAGCCCTTCAGGAAGTGGAGAGAGAGAGAGAGAGAGAGAGAGAGAGAGAGAGAGATTCATTCATGTGACAAACTGAAGCAGAGATTATGACGTGAAGCAGGAGTTAGGGCTGGGAGTATTTCAGGCTGGAGAAAATCTGTCACTGGCTGTCATCTGCTGGAATGGATTTCTTCTTCGTCGATATTGGATAGCAGACCCTTCACCTGAGAGAGAGAGAGAGAGAGAGAGAGAGAGAGAGAGAGAGATCTGAATACTATAAAGGAGTTACCGAATCATGATACTAATATGTGAAAGTCATAATTATTTGTTATCTCATTTTTCCACAACACATTAAGAACAGGACAGGCAACAGCACGCACAGACGTTCGTACTAATTGACAATAGCAATCAGAGTCTCCATTAAGGGTCTTAATACTTGACCCAGTCAGCAACAGAGGAGGATTTGGTGTGTGGTTAACTTTTGCTTAATTGTGTAGATAGTGCACTAGGTGTGTGTGTGTGTGTGTGTGTGTGTGTGTGTGTGTGTGTGTGTGTGTGTGTGTGTGTGTGTGTGTGTGTGTGTGTGTGTATGTGGTATTTTCCACCCCCTTTTCTATCCTCAAACTCCTCGTACATGGGTACTTCCCCCCAACCATCACATCCATCATCAGGGGAAGACTTTACAACACACACTGCCTCCTTGCTTGCTCACTCACTCACTTACTCCCTCGCTCGTTTCTCCTGACTTATTCTCACACATCGTCTCCTTATATACTCACTGTCTCATTCACTGACTCAATTAATCCTCCTCACTTATTCACACACACTACCTCCTTGCTCATTCACTCACCCATCGCGTCCATTTTCCTCGCTCAGTCCTCCTCATTGTTAACACCCACTGCCTCCTTCCTTTTTTACACATTAACTCACTCATTTATTCACTCACACATAAGCCAAACTCACCCGGTAACACAGTCCTTACACAAGTTCATTTTGAATCATCTTCAGCACCTGTCCTCTACACATACACATCACTAATTAACTTTTACAGACACATGTAACTACTTATGCATTTGCAGTTCTCTTCCTTCCTCTTCATTTCCCTCCTTTAATCTTATTCTCTCTCTCTCTCTCTCTCTCTCTCTCTCTCTCTCTCTCTCTCTCTCTCTCTCTCTCTCTCTCTCTCTCATATAGATAGATAGATACATAGATAGATAGATATAGATATAGATATAGATATAGATATAGATGTACATAATTCTTCCTCTCTCCAGCTTTCTCAATAATTTTTCCTTATTTCATAACTGTTTCCTTCCTCCCCTTTTCTCCAGAATACGCTCCTTTCTACTCATAACCGTTACTCTTCCTTCTCTTCTTTGCTTCATTTCTTCTTTCTCTCCCTCCTCCTCCTCCTTCTTCTTCCCACACCCAACTTATCAGTTTCTTGAGCCAAGTTCATCCTTGCTGTCATCCTCTTCCTTTTATATCTGTTCCAGCTTCTCCCCCTTCGCTTTCTACCTGCCTCCTCCTGCACGTTCCCTTCCTTCCTTTCTTTCCTCGTGCACATATTCCTCTCTCTTCAGTGTCTGTATGTCCCTGTATTATCCATATCCCCTTTTGTGTGTTTGGTTGTGTGTCATTTCACCTGCCAGTTATTAATCTCCAATACTTGTCCCTGACATTTGTGGCGCTGGCGTGAGACGGAGAGAGAGAGAGAGAGAGAGAGAGAGAGAGAGAGAGAGAGAGAGAAAACGATAACACCGACGCAGTAATATAAGTAAGAGCGGAAATGAGAGATTACTCATGGGGGTTCCACTTAAACCAATAATTCAACATGACAGTGACAGGTGTCCCCAGCAGCTTTATATACAGTGGTTTTGTGACAACTGGCTGGGGAGTTGGAGTCTTTTTACAGAGTGAATGGCTTGCAAGACGACTGGAATAATTGTGGGGTTGAAGCAAAACTTATCGGCTTACTATTTACCTCCGCCATGGAGATATTGTTTTGCCTCGCGTTGGTTTGTTTCTTATTCTGTTTGCTTCTCTGTTAGCAGGATTACTCAGTAAGTTATAAATGGATTTTGCTGAAAGTCTGTGGAAGGGTGGGCCATGGGCCAAGGAAAAAATAATTAAATTTTGGGTCAGATCCGGATACTGAGTATCCCGCACAATATCTCCAAAAGTTCTCTATGAATTTCATCGAAATATTGTGCAAAGGTGAGCCATGGTCCAAAAAATATTTCATTAAACTTTGGGGCAGATCTGAATCAGGATCCTCTTTAATGACATTGGTGGAGGTATGTGCTCTCTGAGCGCTTTATAGTTGTATATGTTTTGGGAAGTGGAGTTTGTTGAGAGAGAGAGAGAGAGAGAGAGAGAGAGAGAGAGAGAGAGAGAAGACACCAGCATAACTGTAATCAAGCTTGAGGTTATCCAGTTAAGAACATTTCAATAAAAAAATGTGTGTGTGTGTGTGTGTGTGTGTGTGTGTGTGTGTGTGTGTGTGTGTGTGTGTGTGTGTGTGTGTGTGTGTATGTGTGTGTATGTGTGTGTGTGTGTGTGTGTGTGTGTGTGTGTGTGTGTGTATGTATGTGTGTGTGTGTGTGTGTGTGTGTGTGTGTGTGTGTGTGTGTGTGAATGTGTGTGTGTGTGTGTGTGTGTGTGTGTGTGTGTGTGTGTGTGTGTGTGTGTGTATGTGTGTGTGTGTGTGTGTGTGTGTGTGTGTGTGTGTGTGTGTGTGTGTGTGTGTGTGTGTGTGTGTGTGTGTGTGTGTGTGTGTGTGTGTGTGTGTGTGTGTTCAGCTTTTCTGTGAGTCAAATTGCTTTCCTGTGATATGTTTTCATTTGGGTGTGTGCGTGTATTTCCACAAGCCTATTTAGAACATTTGACTATCGTTTTACTCTCTGTCTGTCTGTCTGTCTGTCTGTCTCTCTCTCTCTCTCTCTCTCTCTCTCTCTCTCTCTCTCTCAAACAGTTCTGAAATCTCCTGTTTCTCTCTATAAAGAGCACAAAACCTCTCTCCATCCCACCTTGTCTCTTCTGTCCTTCCACTCCAGTCTTCATCTTTTTCCACTCACCCCTCGCTATCCTTGCCTCCCACCGTTCCCCTCTTCACTGTACTATATTTATCCTTTGCCTCCTTTAATGCCTGACCCATACTACCATTACATCACATTCTTTTTCGTTATCTTGCTCGTAAATCCTACATTGTCATTCATTTCAGTGGTTTTCTACTTTATATGATAAAGTTTATCGGACATTCTTCTTCACTTCTTCCTCTTAATATTTCATGTTCTTCATCCTTCTTCACCACATCTTCCTGATCACTTTTTATCGATATTACTCATTTTATTTTTTAAATTCATTTTATTTCCTACGAATATGAGTGTAAGTGACAAATGTTACTATGTGTGTGTGTGTGTGTGTGTGTGTGTGTGTGTGTGTGTGTGTGTGTGTGTGTGTGTGTTTTAAGTAGGCAGATCAGAGAGAAATGGAGTCAGACGATGATGGAGAGACAGGAAGACGGAAGACGGCCAAAACACCTGTGTTCACAGTGAAAAGCAAACAGCGTGACACACAAAAGTTGCAGGAGTGATTGTCAAATGAAAGAGCGACAGCCACTCCAGCCATGAGAGAGAGAGAGAGAGAGAGAGAGAGAGAGAGAGAGAGAGAACGTATACAAGTTGCCATATTTCACAATATCCAGCCTGTCAGGTACATTTGTACTTTTACAATATATTACTTTGCCAACCCAGCAGTTTAGTCAGTTACCCGTGCAATTCGGTGCATAAGTTCCAAGACATGGTTGTCTTGTGTAATAAGATAATTTCCTCATCCATCCGTATTGTTTCTTTAAAATAATTACCTGCGAGTTTCATAATCACCAGTCTTGTAACTATTTATATCAATTAAACTTTTTATTTTACACTTCGTTTTTTACCTACTGGTTTCTTCCACCTTAGCAGTTTCTTCACCCGCCCACCCCTGGCCTCACGTACCCAGTAATATATTTCAGCCTAACAAGATTTAACCTCACACAGACAGTTATTTGCTTCACCAGCCTGGTCATTTATATCGCCTTGACTGTCGTGAATCTCACCCAGTAATTTATTTGACTCAGCAAAGTTCATCCCCTCAGTAAATTATTAATTCGGGTTTGACAGGAAAAGTGTTCAATGCAGATAGGTCGGTAAATAATTGCTGCTAGATAAATAGATAAATCAACAAACCGATAGACAGTGTACCCATATTGAGCCACAAGTATTGAAGAACAGTAGGTATTTGTGTATGGAATAAAATCAGAAGCTTTGTATATCACAAACAGTCACTCCATCCCCATCCACTCGCCACTATCCCCTCTTTTCCTTAACCTTCTTTACCAGTTGCATTTTCTTCCCTTTTACAAAGCGTTTTCATTGGTGCACGGAAGGGAAGAGAAGGGAAGGGAAGGACAGAGCAGGCCAGGGTGGGGCAGGATTCTCTGTACAGTTTTGAACCTGAAGGATTCCACAATTTAAGAACTTCCAACCTAAAATGAATTATAAACTGTCAGTAATGACAATGCTCGACTTAGATTCACAGGCATCGATGGTATATATTACGTGCAGAATAGGCCAGTTACAGAATGTTGCAGATTTAGCATGTCTCACCTACAGAATTTCTAAACAATATAATTATCCAAATGTATAGAGTACAAAATGTACAGTTTTGCATTTATACACATTCCCTGCTAAAGTTTCCCATCTACAGCATTCTTGAGATAAATACTTGCTTACCTCATATACTCTCTCTCTCTCTCTCTCTCTCTCACACACACACACACACACACACACTAGCTGTGGCTGCAGCTGTCAAAATGGTACAATCACGTGGTTATGGTTGTTACGTTGAAGGATGAGTTAAGGAGCTGTCTTTACCAACACACTCACAACTCTAATATGACTCAACCCAGGCTGATGATATCGTGTGTAATTATTATATCCATTGTGCCAGTATTTTTTTCTTGCATTTCAAGTGTTAATAGGTATTCAGTATTTTCTGTTAATATATGACAGATCCCGTATTCTTGCAACATGACGAAACTATTTTGTTTGATGGGAGAAAATTTGTGTCAGAAACCATAAGCAAATAATTTTTCTATCCACATAGGTGTTTTCTTTTGGCACGTGTGGGGTGCGACAAAGTTGCCATTCTGAGGAAAAAGAAATGGTTTACCCTGTCACTCCTTTTGACACCACCTGGAAAAAGGAATATTGTGGGAGTGAGAATCAGGAAATGAGGCAGACGGAAAATAAGAAAGGGCGTCGGGGAAAGTGCATATGCGGGAAGTATGAAACTCAAGGAATGAATGTGATAGGAGAGGTGAGGAAGAGATGAAAAAACGAAATTGAGTAGGAGAGAGAGAGAGAGAGAGAGAGAGAGAGAGAGAGAGAGAGAGAGAGAGAGAGAGAGAGAGAAGGGTCAGGTTGTGGCGCAGGTACAAAGGAAAAATTGATGGGTGGTGGTCATCTACCTCTATGGTGGTGGTAGTTGGTGGTGGGGGTTAGGGAGTCGAGAAATGTGGAGGGAAAAATGGAGAGAAAGAAAGGAATGGTGGGAAGGAAACGAGCAAATGGTTCGAAGGAAACAGCAAGAAAGGGAGGAAGAAGAAAAGGGTGTGATGATGATTTCTGAAGAAGAATGAGGGGAGCAAACTGTGAAGCAGGAAGTGAGGAGAGGAAATAGACCTATTGTGGGTGATAAAAGAATAATAAAAACATGAAGGAGGACTAAGAGACAAGGAGAGGTAATGAAGAATATGAGAACGAAAAAATGAGAGAAAGAGAGAGAGAGAGAGAGAGAGAGACAGACAGACAGACAGACAGACAGAGACAGAGTAGTAGTAGCAGTAGTAGTAGTAGTAGTAGTAACAAGTTCTGGTGACGTGCATGAGAGGTGAGAGGAAGAAGTACTTGAGACTTGGAGAGGGATAAGGTCCGAATGGCAAGTTGTGATGAAGTGTATGACAGAGAATGAGGACGTTTCTGTGTGTGTGGGTGTGTGTGTGTGTGTGTGTGTAAATTTGCGTGTTTTTTTCTCTCGCCTGTCTATTTATATACCGATCTGTCAATTAATCCATCCCTTTCCGGGCTGTATCTCACCCAAGGTGACTGTGAGAAGTCTTCACACCAAACCCTGACTCAGTTAATGCAGTGCTTCATTCCATCCCACATCACCCTCCTGCATGTACCACAAAACTTTATCCAGTCTCGAGCTGCAGTAACTCACCACCCCAACCCAACACCACCAGTCTGATGCACACCAACGATCCTACTCTCCGTGATACCTTGTTTATTGTTTTTCCTGCCGCCATCCTCCTCTGTCGTTTTTGCACCGTCTCATATTTTTATTGAAATACTGGACTCTTTCTGTATGTGTCAGCCTCCACAGGAATAGAAATAATAGCAAGACTGGATAAGGAGTCAGATACTGAAAATATGGAAAGGTTTTTTGTTTGTAGAAGTTTGAAAGAATGGCGTTATTTATAGGAATACTTGTGTGCTGTAAAGGGGAGGAAGAGCAGCTGTGAGAAAGTTAAGAGACAGAAAAAGACAAGAAGAGAGGCTAGAGAGCAAGAAAGGGAAGGGGATGGTAAGGATGAGGGTAGGAGAAGAGGAGAACAAGGGGATTCGAAAAGCAAGAAAGAAAAGCGAATCGAGGTCAGAAAAACAGAATGATTTACAGATATATGAGATGGTAGAACATATGAATGAGAAGAGACAGCAGAGAGAAGATAAGGAGAAAATGAGAGGATGGAATGTAAGATATGTGTGATATGTACATTTATTTATCTCTTTGTATCCCTCTCTTTCCTGTCTGTTACCTCACCTCCACCTCCCCTGCCTCCCCATCACTCATTATAATTGAAGTGAACTGAAGTTTGTGTGTGTGTGTGTGTGTGTGTGTGTGTGTGTGTGTGTGTGTGTGTGTGTGTGTGTGAGAGAGAGAGAGAGAGAGAGAGAGAGATGCTCTGATGGTTATAATCTCATTATTTCCGCCAACGGATTTGGGGGTTATATTTTCACCTATGTTTGTTTGTCCACACGATATCCCCCAAAGTTCTTAGTGAATGTCATTAATTTTCTGTTGAAGCGTGGACTATGGCCCAAGAAGAATTAATTATACAGTATTTGGGGGCGGATCCGGATCCTATGTATCCCGCAAAACATAAGTTCTCAATGAACTTCAATAAAGTTTCGTGGAAGGGTGGGCCATGGGCCAAGAAAGACTTGATTAAATATGCGGGCGGATCCAGATCCGGCATTGGCGGAGGTATGCGCTCTCTAAGTGTTTTCTAGTTCCACACTTTGGCCACGTCAGGATGTCTAGCCTCCTCTTCTCTCTCTCTCTCTCTCTCTCTCTCTCTCTCTCGTGGCCTTATGATGATGAATGACCTGGCTTGACCTTTCCAAGAGTCATTTCCCTTGAGTTACGACCGACACGCTGGGTCATGGAGTGTTCGTTGTTGTTTTTTCTTTGTTTGTGCTGGACTGGTTGTCGGCGTGTTGTATTACACAATGCTGTATACCTTCTTATTATGCCCATAACACTGGAGTTTTTGTTATGGGGATATTAAACTGTGATGTGGTGTTTTGCACATTACAGTATTCTGTCTTAATGCCAATAACGCTGGGGAAATTTATGACCATTTTAGGCTGGGGTTGTGACATGATGTATTGTGTGACTTGTTTTGGTGATTTAAGAAGCTGTTTTGGCTTTCACTCAAGAAATGGTAAGAATCTATGCATTTATCTTTGTTTGCTTGTCCTGATATTATTTACAAACCAGGACGTCCATGATGTAGTTTATGGAGTTGGAGGTACTGGGATTGTTTTTGACGGAGGGTGGGAGAGGAGAGAGGTATTGGCAGGTGACCACCCACGATCTCCTGTCTTCCCTGTTGAGGAATTGTATTAAGGAGGAGATGGGGGAGGGGGGAAGTGGTGGGAAGTAGTTCACACCTACAATATGTTACAGCATAATGATAAGGATGTTCACCTGTACTTTCTGTCATATGCCTCTCTGTTTCAGGAGCAGGTGTTGGTGAGGAAATGTATATTCACCTCTCGGTGAGCATCTATCGGTATCAGATTTAGGAGAGAGGTCATCTAGCCATGAACCAGGTGGTGTGGAATGTGTCCTATCCTGTCCTGTCCTTCTCATTATAGATGCCTACACTGAACTCTTGAGCAGAGCACTAACCAAGTTTCGTCCAGGTCACCTCTATGATTTCTGCTAGCGAATGGGGGCGTCATGACCATGTAAAATAAAGAAGCCAAATATATTAGTATATCATCTCCACCCGCCACTCACTTCGACAAACACTTCATTATCCTCACCTCTGCCTCACTCATTCCTCACCTCATCACCTGTACATCACTTTGACACACACCTCATTAACCTCACCTCTGCCTCACTCTGCCTTCACCTCTTCACCTCACAAGCAGTACCACACTTTGACACACACCTCATTAACCTCACCTCCGCCTCACTCTGCCTTCAACTCCTCACCTCACAAGCAGTACCACACTTTGACACACACCTCATTAACCTCACCTCCGCCTCACTCTGCCTTCACCTCTTCACCCATATCCAAGTCGAAGCCATTCGTACTGTAACCCACAAACTACAACTGAGTCGGGTCGTTTCTTGGTGGTTGAAGTCATTATGATTATTGCCCACCGCAACTGTAGTTGTTCTTATTTTAATCATCTATAACACAGTACGAGTATGTATAATAAAAAGAGAGAAGTGGAGAATAGATGAAGTAGATAAGTATAGGGTACAAGAAGTAAAGTACAGAAAATATGCAGTCATTCTCGAAGTCTGAGACGAAATCTGTGGAAAACTGCATGTGTACTCTTCCAGCCCTTCAATCCCTTTCACTGTTGCCTGCCTTACTACCCCCCCTGCCTGGCTTTCTTTTCCACCATCGAGCCAGCCTTGTTCGATGAAAATACACCAGCCAGTTACAGTAGAACGCCAGAGTCAACCAGCCTCATTCACTATGTGAACACATGCTAGTAATGTGGCTACTGAATTTGGAATTGCAGTTTTAGTGTCTGAGGGAAAAAGTTATCTCATAATTTGTCATAGCCAGTGGACGGTGATTGGGCATATCAGTATGGAAAAAAAAAAAAATTGTGACACTGTTTCCGAAATAATAACATTATCAAAGTGTACTGTCACATTGTTGCACTGGAATGTGAGTAACATTTAATTTCTCTGGTCGCTGTGTCAACCTCAAGTCCCAGTGAGAGTGAAGGGTTGGTGTTTGGTCAACAGGTTGGAGTCCTGCAGGATTATATGGCTTCACTGCTGAGCCTGTACCGTGTCCTGTGATGTAGCCCAGTGCAATGCGGTATTTATATGTGCCGGGTATCATTTTCCAGTGCAGGGCACTATACATGTCCATCATATTCTAGTGCTTGTATCAACTATTTTACCGAGGATATGATTTATGGCAATGTGTTGGCTCTTTTGTCATTATTACCAGGGCATCTATCTATCTATCTATAGTCCGACGCCCTAATCCCGCAAAGGGTGGCCGCAGACAAAACGCCTCCAAGTCGCTCTGTCACCCACCATTTGACTACCCTCCCTCAAATGCCTCTCAACTCCATCCATCCACCTCATCCTCGGTCTACCCCTCCCTCTCCCTCCCTCCACCTCACCTACATACACCCTCTTAGTCAGTCTTTCACTCTCCATTCTCTCCAAATGTCCAAACCACCTCAGTGTATTTCTCTTAATCTTCTCAACCACATCCACATCCACCCCACAACGTTCCTTCACTTCTTCATTCATCAACCTGTCCCTCCATGTCACTCCACATGCTCCTCTCAAGTAACTCATTTCCACTGCTCTCACTCTTGACTTCTTCTCCTCTTGCAAGGTCCACGCCTCGCTTTCATACGTCAGGGTAGGGATCACAATACTATCATGCAGTGACTTCTTAACTTCCATACTCACCTCCCTATTTCTCATCACTGCTTTCACTGAACCAACAACCTTCCTTCCCTGCTGTACCCTTTCACGCACTTCATCCCCCAAAGTTCCATCCTTAATCATCACACTACCCAAGTACTTGAATGCACTCACATTCTCCATATCCTCACCATCCAACCTCACTGTACACTCTGTGACTTCATTCCTCTCAAACACCATAACTTTACTTTTGTTTACATTAACTTTCAGCTTTCTCCTCCTACACACTGTCCCAAATTCATTCACCAAACCTTCCAACTCCCATTCATCTTCACTCAACAATACTGTATCATCAGCAAACAGCAGCACCAGAATCTTCCAAATCTCACCCTCATTCATTAGAGCCGCCCCCACATCCACTGCCCTACCTTGCACCTCCTTTACAACCCCATCCATTTATATATAAAACAGCCATGGAGACATCACACAACCATGTTTCAGTCCCACATTGAGATCAAAGAACTCACTCAGCTCACCATCCACTCGCACCGTAACCCTAGCTCCCTCGTACATACTCTTCACAGCACTCAACAATTTCCCCTCCACTCCATATATTCTTAATACCTTCCACATACCTTGCCTATCTATTCTGTCATAAGCTTTCTCCAATTCCATGAAGGCAGCATACACTTTCCTTCCCTTCTCTAGATGCTTCTCCACTAAACATCTTAGAACAAATATCTGATCTACACACCCTTTTCCTTTCCTAAATCCCCCTTGTTCTTCTCCAACTACCTCCTCTGTCATATGCCTAACCCTATCAATGAGTATTCTACCATATATTTTACCAGTCACACTAAGTAGGCAAATACCCCTATGGTTACTACATACTTCTCTTTCCCTTTTTCCTTTGTATAAAGGAACAATTATACCTGATTTCCAGTCCTCTGGAACCCTTCCCTCTTCCCAAGCCAATCTACACAACTTCCATATCCACTCCACAACAATCTCACCCCCATACCTAAGCATTTCACGACACACTCCATCAATTCCTGGGGCCTTTCCCAACTTAATCTTCTTCATCGCTTCCACTACTTCCGCCCTACTGATCTCTTCCTCCCTCCTTTCATCTCTTCTTCTCCCAGCCATTCCCCAACCACTTATATTCGCACTGCTCTCATTCTCTACATTCAACAAATCCTCAAAGTGCTCCTTCCATCTCCTCAATTTCTCTCTCTTCTCCACCAGCAATCTATTATTCCTATCTTTCACTCCCCTACTATTTCCCCTTTCACACTGCCTTACTTTCTTCATCTCCTTCCAAAACAATTTCTTACACTCCCTCCATTTCACACTCAGATTCCTCCCAAACTCTTCATCCACTTTCTTCTTGCTCTCCTTCACCAGTCTCTTCACCTCCCTTCTCCGACTCACATATACCTCTCTCTTCTCTCTCTCATCTTCTCCCATACCTCTACTCGCTAACCATTCACTATATGCCTTTTTCTCTTGTTCCAAAGCTCGTTTCACCTCATCATTCCACCATGCTGTCCCTTGCACACCCCTGCATATCCTCCTCACTCCACAAACCACCTCACACGCTTCTCCTATCTTTTCCATGAATATCTTACATACGTCTTCCACCCTTTCCATCTGCTCTAACTCATACCTTCCCAATCTTTCTTCCACTATGCTCTTATATTCGTACTCTGCCATTTTCTCACTGTCTTGCAATTTCTCCACTCTTCTCACAGGAGCTGTTTCCTCCTGTCTTCTACTTCGTCTCTTCAACCATTTTCTTTGCAGCTTTACCTTGGCCATCACTAAGTGATGGTCCGAGACTCCATTCCCCCTCCCTCTCCACACTCTTGCATCCAACACTTGTCTTCTCATTCGCTCATCCACACACACGTAGTCTATCATTGCCTTACGTTCAACAAGTTCACCATCCATCCTCCTTATTACTCTCCATTTATACCTGTGGATCATCTTATGCCGAAAGTAGGTGTTGGCTATTGCCAACCCCTTACAAGCACAGATGTCCACCTAAGCACTACCATTCCCATCTACTTCAGCTGGCACACCCCACTGACCAACCACTTCATCCACTCGTACATTCCCAACTTTGCCATCCATGTCTCCAGTCAAAAGCACTCTCTTGCTCCTCTCAAATTTGTCCATACATGCTTCTACACTCGCCCTAAACTCATCTTTCACCTTTGACACTCGGTCCTCTGTCGGCGCATACGCACATACAATCGCCCACGCTTGTATACCTACTTTCATCCTCACCCACACAAACCTTGCACC
Source organism: Coenobita brevimanus (assembly GCF_032717465.1). Taxonomy (NCBI): domain Eukaryota; kingdom Metazoa; phylum Arthropoda; class Malacostraca; order Decapoda; family Coenobitidae; genus Coenobita; species Coenobita brevimanus. The sequence continues at coordinate 16,399,818 of NC_136970.1, read as the reverse complement.
CACTGTTCCATACTCTGTTATATTTTCCTTCCACTTCTTGCTTATCATCAGACATACTCCCTCTCTTGCCCTCTCATTCTCACTAACTCCCACACATATACCTAAACCATATTCCCATTCTCTCACCCTTTCACCTTCCCATTTAGTTTCAGTCAGTCCACATATATCCACTTTTGCATCCTCAAGCACCTGAACAATCTCTCCCTCTTTCACTTCATCATTCACTCCTCTCACATTCCATGTTCCCACCCTCAGAGTGTTCTTTGTCCGTTCCTTAGTTGTCAACGTATGGTCCATCCTGGTCCGAGGCACTTTATTCGCTTTTTTAGTTAGTTCTTTTAACGGGGTGGGGCACTAACCCACCACCAACCCTTTTAGTCGCCTCGTACGACAAGCAGGGATACTGGGGGAGTATTCTTGAAACCCCCCTATCCCCAGGGGTAGCAAAGTAACAAAAGTATGATACTTTAAGGTGCAAAAATAAAACTTTTCATTGGAAATATTTAAAGAATTAGACAATGCAGCCGCCCTTTGACCACCCTAACCCCTAGGTGTTAGGATGATACTGCATTGGATAAGAATTCGTCACCTTATTTCCTAATTATAAAACAGATTTTAGTATCACGGTGCTGTACATGACTACCTAGCCTTACCACAAGGAGTCATGCTGCTAAGGTCAGCAGTTTTCTGCCTGTCCTCACACAGAGTGCTGCTCTGTACTCTTCTCATATGTAACAATTCCCAGGGCAGATTTCACTTTCAAAACATTACTAACATAGGCACAACACAATCAAAATACCTTTTAGGGGAATAGAAGTCGATACTCATACTAGGGCTAGGAGAAAGAAAAGCTCCAGGCAGGACATTGTGACGCTGCCCTCTCAGAAACCCAAATAGGAAAGACCTTGGACGTCTTCCTCTCCCGTGTTGCCAAATCTCCCCGTAAAGATCCTTACGATAAATGAACTTTCAAACTGCCTATGATGTTTTCTTTTAGCAGTGTGGATAAATATAACAAAATATGGAGGGACTCACTGGTAAAATATCAGCCTCAAGTGTCATCGGTCAACTGAAAAAAAATAAATACTGAATCGATGTAGATTATACACAACATTATCATAAAAATGTATAGAAACATGGGATATTACTGGGCAAGGTGCAAAAATATTATTGGCATTTATTTTCAACCTGTAGATGTGTGTGTGTTTGTGTGTGTGTGTGTGTGTGTGTGTGTGTGTGTGTGTGTGTGTGTGTGTGTGTGTGAGAGAGAGAGAGAGAGAGAGAGAGAGGGAGAGAGAGAGTCTGGCATTTGTTTGAGTGTATTGGAATTTCAGAGACAGTTCACACATCGTTCCTTGCCGGCAGTCCCAGTTCTCCCCCACCCTCTCTCTCTCTCTCTCTCTCTCTCTCTCACACACACACACACACACACACACACACACACACACACACACACACACACACAAACAAACACACACATACATACACACATTATATACCACTTTCCTTATATTTGGTTGGATTATGGAATAGCTGTTGCAGTATCCTCGGAGCATTAGTTCATTTTCCTACAAAATCTTCCAACCTCTCTGCTTGTATCTGAGAGAGAGAGAGAGAGAGAGAGAGAGAGAGAGAGAGAGAGAGAGAGAGAGAAGAAGAAGAAGAAGAAGAAGAAGAAGAGAAGGAAAAAGGAAAAAACTACAAAAAATAAATAAATTGCGTAATTGAAGGACTCAGCCGAATCATATTTTATGTTTCAATAAAGAGGAGGGAAGTCAGAGGGTGGGATGGGTCTATGGTAGGAGGGAAGTCAGAGGGTGGGATGGGTCTATGGTAGGAGGGAAGTCAGAGGGTGGGATGGGTCTATGGTAGGAGGGAAGTCAGAGGGTGGGATGGGTCTATGGTAGGAGGGAAGTCAGAGGGTGGGATGGGTCTATGGTAGGAGGGAAGTCAGAGGGTGGGATGGGTCTATGGTAGGAGGGAAGTCAGAGGGTGGGATGGGTCTATGGTAGGAGGGAAGTCAGAGGGTGGGATGGGTCTATGGTAGGAGGGAAGTCAGAGGGTGGGATGGGTCTATGGTAGGAGGGAAGTCAGAGGGTGGGATGGGTCTATGGTAGGAGGGAAGTCAGAGGGTGGGATGGGTCTATGGTAGGAGGGAAGTCAGAGGGTGGGATGGGTCTATGGTAGGAGGGAAGTCAGAGGGTGGGATGGGTCTATGGTAGGAGGGAAGTCAGAGGGTGGGATGGGTCTATGGTAGGAGGGAAGTCAGAGGGTGGGATGGGTCTATGGTAGGAGGGAAGTCAGAGGGTGGGATGGGTCTATGGTAGGAGGGAAGTCAGAGGGTGGGATGGGTCTATGGTAGGAAGTCAGAGGGTGGGATTGGTCTATGGTAGGAGGGACGTCAGAGGGTGGGATGGGTCTATGGTCGGAGGGAAGTCAGAGGGTGGGATGGGTCTATGGTAGGAGGGAAGTCAGAGGGTGGGGATGGGTCTATGGTAGGAGGGAAGTCAGAGGGTGGGATGGGTCTATGGTAGGAGGGAAGTCAGAGGGTGGGATGGGTCTATGGTAGGAGGGAAGTCAGAGGGTGGGATGGGTCTATGGTAGGAGGGAAGTCAGAGGGTGGGATGGGTCTATGGTAGGAGGGAAGTCAGAGGGTGGGATGGGTCTATGGTAGGAGGGAAGTCAGAGGGTGGGATGGGTCTATGGTAGGAGGGAAGTCAGAGGGTGGGATGGGTCTATGGTAGGAGGGAAGTCAGAGGGTGGGATGGGTCTATGGTAGGAGGGAAGTCAGAGGGTGGGATGGGTTTATGGCAGGAGGGAAGTCAGAGGGTGGGATGGGTCTATGGTAGGAGGGAAGTCAGAGGGTGGAATGGGTTTATGGCAGGAGGGTGAGGGAGGCTGCGGTAAATGTGAGAGGCAAAGAAGAATAAATGGTGTTAAATCTGACGTGTACCTTAGTGTGGTACTGAAATGGGCAAGGTTTCTGTCTATTTGCGAGGGGAAAATGTAAGACTACAGTTAGTGTTTATCTTGAGAGCAATCCTGTATATGAATTAGATATATCTGGGAGGCAAGGAAACGAGAGACGATGTGACTAAATACCTGAAGCATTGTATATAATGAAAGTAATGGGTGTCATTTATCATATTCGATGAAATACAAAAGTATAATTATTGTACAGTTTGTAAGGAGTGAAGTATAGTAATATTGGGAGAAATATGACGCTTCGCTTGTAAGAACGCATAAAGTTACGGTTGAATTTACGAGTGGAGAATGAGAGGTGGGATGTGTGTGATGGTTTATGACAAGGGTGAAAAATCAGCATGTTGTTGACGGTAGGGGATTGGGCTGCTGTCAGAAAGATCGCGACATTAGTCCCCGACTAGAGCAGTTTCCCGCTTTCATTTTCGTTAATATGATCTTTAGAAGAACCATCGACATGGCCGTAAAAAGAAAAAAAAAAAACAGTAACATCATAACATTAGCGTTGAATGATATAACCATAACATATATTCAGTATGGACGGTGGGTATTAGTGCCGAACCAGTGCCTTGTGAAGGTGTGCGACACGTACGGGGACCGCTAGATCTCAGGGAATGGGATGTACGGGTTTCGTGTGTGTGTGTGTGTGTGTGTGTGTGTGTGTCTGTGATAATAATGTCTGTGTTTCTTCTCTGAGTAGCTTTCCTCACGGAGAGAGAGAGAGAGAGAGAGAGAGAGAGAGAGAGAGAGAGATCCGCAAGTCAGTAATAGTGTGTTTCTGTGTTCCTTTGCTCACACACACACACACACACACACACACACACACACACACACACACACACACACACACACACACACACACACACACACACACACACACACACACACACACACACACACACACACACACACACACACACACACACACGCACGAGCGCGAGAGCGCGCGAGCGCGCTCCTTACGAGCGATTATTATGATTTATTTTTTTTTAAATAAGAATTAGGACTTAAACCATGTTTTGGGTCTGCCAGTACCTCTTGTACCTTCATATTAACTAATATAAACCTGCCTCATTACCCTAAACAGTCCCCGTAACTATCAATAGAAAATAATTGAACTATGGCTTCCAGTGGCCTGTGTGTGTGTGTGTGTGTGTGTGTGTGTGTGTGTGTGTGTGTGTGTGTGTGTGTAAAATTGTACACACACACACACACACACACACACACACACATATATATATATATATATATATATATATATATATATATATATATATATATATATATATATATATATATATATATATATATATATATATATATATAAAGAAAATCATGAACAGCACGTGACTAATGAATGGCTAAATTGCAGTAGGGAAAAAGAAACCTATTTCCCCAAGTGCTCTTACGTTTTAACCTGTGTAAGAGAAAATGTAAACATACTCTATGTTTCCTATCGTATTATTCACTGTTATCACAACACATTTCCGAACGGTTTACGTAACAACCTGCATCTCACATTGTCCAGTGGTTGGCAATTATGGCCCTTCCCTAACTGTGTTTATTTTCCTGTAGTTGTTTCCTGAACATAAATTTTTAGCAGAAATTATTAACATAAATTATGAACATAAATTGTTAACATAAATTATATAAAACTAAAGGAGCTTTCATAGGCTCAGTGGGTTAGAGTGCTCCGCTCTGAACGAAAGGTCGGAGGATCGAATCCACCCAAGGGTCATTGGTAGACATCAGGAAGGGCATCCGGTCATAAAATGCTACATGCTCCAGTCGAAAAGTCCTCTACCCAGGGGCAACGCCTTAGCCCTTCGGGGATACCTGGCGTAAAACCATTTTTTTGTTAAAAAAAAAAGTAAAAAAAATTAAACCCCCTGGGGGTAGGGAGGATTTTCAAGAATACTCCCCCAGTATCCCTGCTTGTCGTAAAAGGCGACTAAAAGGGTTGACGGAGGGTTAGTGCCCCTCCCCGGAAAACAACTAACTAAAAAGACAAACAGTAAGCCTCGGACAAGGACTGACCAAAAGATGACGACCAAGGACTGGACAAAGGACACGGTAATTGGAACATGGAATGTAAAGGGAGCGAATGATGAGATGAAAGAGAGAGAGATTGTCCAGGTGCTTGAGGGTGCGAAAGTTGATTTATGCGGAATAAATGAAACGAAATGGAGAGGTGAGAATGTGAGAGAATGGGAGTATGGATGGGGTATATGTGCAGCAGTAGGTGAGAATGAGAGAGCAAAAGAAGGAGTATGTATAGTTGTGAGTAAAAGATGGAAGAAGAGCATAAGAGAGTATGGATCAGTTGGGTCAAGGATTGTGTGGGTAAGATTGAAAGTTGGAATACAAATGTGGGTGATTGTGTGTGTGTATGCGCCAACACAAGATCGTGCAAGCAGAGTGAGAGAAGAGTTCTGGACAAATGTGGAAGTGTGCATGGAAAAGTTTGGAAGAAATGAGAGAGTGTTTTTGATCGGTGATATGAATGGTAAAGTAGGGAATGTGAAGGTGGATGGAATAGTTGGTGAGTGGGGTGTGCCTGCTGGGATAGATGAGAATGGCAGTGCATTAGTGGACATTTGTGCTGGGAGGGGGTTGGTGATAACCAATACCCTCTTCAGGCACAAAATGATCCACAGGTATACATGGCGAGTAGATGAGAAGGGTGGGTGGTGAACTGAATGAAAGGAAGGCAATGACTGATTATGTGTGTGTGGATGAAAGGATGCGAAAATGTGTAATGGATGCAAGAGCTTATAGAGGTTGGGGTAGTGGACTTTCTGACCACTACTTGGTGGTGGCCAGAATCAAGGTCTAATTAGGATGGAGAAATAGAAGAAGGGAAGGACGGGAAGAAGGAGTATTTGTAAGGAGACTGGAAAGATTACAAGAGGATGAGAAAAAGGCAGAGTATAAGAGAGAAGTGGAGGAACGATTGGGGAAATATGAATTGGAGCAGATGGGGGACGTGGAAGGTGTGTGCAGGATATTTAAAGAAGAAAGATGTGATGTGGTGTGTGGGATGAAGAGAAGACGGAGGGGGGTGCAAGGAACAGCATGGTGGAATGAAGAGGTGAGACAGGCTGTGGTACAAAAGAAGAAAGCATACAATGAATGGATGAGAAATAGGGGCGTGGAAGAAGTTGAGAGGTGGAAGAGAGAGTTATATGTAGAAAGAAAGAAAGAGGTGAAAAGATTAGTAAGAGAGAGTAAGAAGAGAGTGGAAGAGGAATTTGGAACGAACTTGAGTGCAAAGTGGAGGGACTGTAAGAAAATGTTCTGGAAACAGGTGAAGAGAGTAAGACAGGGTGGAAGTGAAGTTAGCAGGGGAGTGAAAGATAAAAGTGGTAGATTACTAGTGGAGAAGGGAGAAAAAGTGAGCAGATGGAGAGAACACTTTAAGGAATTGTTGAACATACAGGATGGAAGTAATGCAAGTATAAGTGGCTGGGGTATGGCTGGGAGGAGGAGGGTGGTGAGAAGACAGGAAAAAATCAGTAGGATAGAAGTTGTGGAAGCAATGAAGAAAGTTAAATTGGGGAAAGCCCCAGGAACTGATGGCGGGTATGGTGAAATGCTGAAGTATGGGGGAGAGATAGTAGTAGAATGGATGTGGAAAATGTGCAGTTGGCCTGGGATGAAGGTAGAGTCCCGAAGGATTGGAGGTCAGGTAAAATTATTCCCTTGTACAAAGGAAAAGGTGAAAAAGAAGTGTGTAGTAATCATAGGGGCATCTGTCTTCTTAGTATAATAGGAAAAGTGTATGGTAGGATACTTACGAAGTATTGACAGAGATAGAGAAAGAACAGAGGAATTAGTTGGAGAAGAACAGGGAGGCTTTAGGAAGGGAAGAGGATGTGTAGATCAGATATTCATTCTTCGATCTTTAGTGGAAAAGTTTCTAGAGAAGAGAAAGAAGTTGTATGCGGCTTTCATGGATTTGGAGAAAGCATATGAGAGGATGGATAGACAAGGATTGTGGAAAGTATTAAGAATATATGGAGCAGATGGGAAGTTGTTGAATGCTGTGAAGAGTATGTATGATGGTGCTAAGGCTGCAGTGCGTGTGGATGGTGAACTGAGTGAATTTTTCTCTTTGAAGGTTGGGTTGAAACAGGGATGTGTCATGTCTCCATGGTTGTTCAATCTGTACATGGATGGGGTAATAAAAGAGGTACAAGGTAGGGTAGTGGATGTTGGAGTGGCCCTGGTGAGAGAGGGTAGTGTTTGTAAACTCCCTGTACTGTTGTTGAGTGAAGACGAAGGAGAGCTGCAAGGCTTGGTGGATGAGTTTAGGAGAGTGTGTAAGAAACGGAAACTAAAGGTGAATGTAGGGAAGAGTAAAGTGATGGTCTTTGAGAGAGGTGAAGTCAGTGCATGTACAGCGAGCTTGGATGGTGAGGAATTGGAAAATAAGAGTACGTTTAAGTACTTGGGTAGTGTGATGAGTAAGGATAGAGGTTTGGAGGGCGAAGTGCTTGAAAGGGTACAGCAGGGAAGAAAGGTTGCTGGTCCCTTGAAAGCAGTGATAAGAAGCAGGGAAGTGAGCATGGAAGTGAAAAAGTTACTACATAACAGTATTGTGATACAACTCTAACGTATGGAAGTGAAGCTTGGACGTTGCTGGAAGGACACAAGTCAAGAGTGAGAGCAGTGGAAATGAGTTATTTAAGAGGAGCCTGTGGAGTCACATGGAGAGAGAGGCTGACAAATGAGTATATAAAGGAGCGTTGTGGTGTGGAGGTGGATGTGATAGGAAGCATTAGGAGGAATATACTGAGGTGGTTTGGCCATGTGGAGAGGATGGAGGGAGAAAGACTGACGAAGAGAGTGTATGTGAGTGAGGTGGTGGGGGGAAGAGGGTGGGGGAGGCCGAGGATGAGATGGAGGGATGGGGTGGAGAGGTATATGAGAGAGGGGTGTGTGAGTTGGGAGCGGGGCAGTGAACCGGCGGGGGACAGGGCGATGTGGAGGCGATTTGTTTGTGGCCACCCCGAACGGGATTGAGGCGTCTGGCAATAGATAGATAGATAAAAGCTACATCTATACATGTAATTGTATATCCACACATCAAAACCCGTCAGTAATTGTATATCCACATGCATCCAGACCTGTCAGTAATTTTATATATCACATCCTTACCCACCAATAACTGTATATCGACACACATGCACACCTGCCAGTAACTGTATGTACACACACATCCACACCTGTCAGTAACTTAATATCTACATACTCCGCACCTGTCTGTATATCCACATACGTCCACATTTGCCAATAATTGTACACACACATCCACACCTGTCAGGAATTGTATATCCACAAACATCTACTCCTGCCAGTAATTGCCAATCCACACACACACACACATCCACACCTGCCAGTAATTGGATATCCAGGCACATCCACACCTGTCAATAATTGTATGTCCACACACATCCAATTGTATATCCACACACATCCATACCTTTCAGTAATTGTATACCCGCATACATAAACTAGTCAGTAAGTCTGTACCATCTGTTTCTATGCACCGATTCATCCTTTTCATTTTTCGACTCTACCCATCCATCCATCCACATACCCACCCATTTTTTTTATTTTTTTTTTCATTTATGCCATCGGCTTGTTAATCTTTTTATTCACTAATCTATCCCTCCATCCATCTCACCACTCATCAATCTGCACAAAATTCTGTGTATCTGTCTATGCATCTGTATAATATATATATATATATATATATATATATATATATATATATATATATATATATATATATATATATATATATATATATATATATATATATATATATATATATTTGTCCATCTCACAAACTATACTGTATCCATCAATCCAATCATCAAAGTTTACAACCCTGTGGTTCCTGTCAATGTGTCTGTCCGTCAGTCTTTCTCTGAACCTATTCCTCCAGTCCACCACCGGTGACCCACCTGCCTGCCTGCTACCTGCCTGCCTCACAGTAATATTAGACGCCGTCATTCCACAGTGGCGTTGATTAACGACATCTTTAACACACCCCCTCCACACACACACACTTCTTATATTCACTGTCTGTTGAATACCCACGGACAACACTCTTGTGTCCCCACAATTAACAATTTTCCATAGTTTTCTTATACCCATATCGATTTCTCTCATTTCTACTACATTATACCCACACTTCTTTATTGGACCATGAATATCCTCCAGAGCTCATAGAAGTTATCTTGAATTCTACCGGATTGCCCCACACTTCTCTTTTTTCCTTAGGTAATTTTCATGTTTTTCAAAACTAAATGATTTCTGTTTGACAGCGTAGCTTCATGATTCTATGATTATCCCATGCTGTTGTTATTGTTGTTAGTGTTGTTTGTAGGTGTAATTCTGAGTGTGGATGTACAAATTGGGTTGTTGTGAAGAGTATTGATGATGCTGACCCAGGCGGGAGAGGAACCTGAATGGTTATATTTACACTCCTAATGTTATCACGTCCACGCAATGCTAGCACGCAGTCTTCATCACATCCTCCTTCATCACTGTGTAGTTTGCGGCACAACTTCTTTATCACATGACTGCTTCTGGGCGTAAGTGGGCAGGAAAAGTTTAGGCTTTCAGTACTTGGCGTAAACTGATATTGAGAAACACCGTCATAACATGGAAGAAACAGCTCTTTCCTGTACCATATCCGCCACATTTTCCTCTGCTGGTGGGTCGTTAAGTGGAAAAGATGATATTGGATGCACTTGCTATAAATTAGGTTAAGCATGCTTACACCGTGCTTAAGGCGCAGACGCTGAGAGCTTTTCTCAATACGGTATTACTTCGAAGATACGGAGCACAAATGGAGGTGCTGGGAGACCTTAGATGAATCACTGAGTGTTCATTGATAAACATTGCTCATGACGGTACAGTCCTACTCTTCCATCGATTTTTTTTTTTTTCACTCCCACACTTTCCTTCCTCGTTTTGTACTGCCCCGTTATCCATCCCCCCTCCCATCTGCCTTCCCTCCCAATCTTCTCTAACTCTCCCGTGCTTCTTTCTTACATTTCCTCTGCTTCAGTTTATGGCCCCCTTTCTCCCTCCATTCCCCCACACTCCTTTCCGTCTCCCCAGCGTGCTACCTCCCCATTTTCCCCATATATACTCAGCAACCCAACATCTATCCAGCGTGTTATCTCCCCTTTCTCCCCATATATACCCAGTACCCCGGCATCTGTCCCAGTGTGCCATCACCCATATCCTCATATATATCCAGCACCCAAGCATCTCCCCAGTGCGCCATCACCGCCATTCTCCTCATATATATCCACCATCCCCAGCATCGCTCCAGTGTGCTATCACCCCTATTCTCCCCACATATACTCAGCACCCCAGCATCGCTCCAGTGTGCTATCACCCCTATTCTCCCCATATATACTCAGCACCCCAGCATCCCTCCAGTGTGCTCTCACTCCTATTCTCCCCACATATACTCAGCACGCCAGCATCACGCCAGTGTGCTATCACCCCTATTCTCCCCATATATAGTCAGCACCCCAGCATCCATCCAGTGTGCTCTCACTTCTATTCCCCCCACATATATTCAGCACCCCAGCATCGCGCCAGTGTGCTATCACCCCTATTCTCCTCATATATACTCAGCACCTCAGCATCTCCCCAGTGTGCTATCACCCACATCCTCCTCATATATACTCGGCGCCTCAGCATCTCCCCTATGTGCGGTCACCTCCATTACCACCATTTATACTCAAAATGTTGGCCAGTGGGCGTTCCGGCAAATAACGGTGGTGTCGGGGAGTCAATGGCACAACAAAGTGGCTATTTTGTTTATGATTTTATGGCTGCCGTGGCGTTTGACACCCGCCTGATAGTTTACGTTTTGGTGCAGTGTTGTGCCTTGACTTTTTGTTCTATGTGGTTTTAAGTTTCATTTTATTGGTGTGCTGTTGTAGGAACGTTTGATAGTTTATATAGGGATACAGCGTTTTAGATTGGATTTATTCTTATATAGTTTAAGTTTTACTGAGAAGTTATATTGAAGGGTTTAATGGTTTATATTTTGGTAATTGTCCGTTTTTCTCTGTGTAGTTTTAAATTTCATTATGTAGATGTGATGTTGTAGGGACGTTTGATGGTTTACATTTTCATGATGTGCTAAGTTATTTATTTATTTATTATTTTTTGTTGCAGCTCAGTATTTTTAGTGTCGTAACACGGATGGAATACATTGTTATTTGTGGATATCCGTAAGTTGTTTTAAGAGTTACTTTAATAATTGAGGGCATTTTGTTTTATGTGTTTTTTTCATTAGCTTAGTTTAAGTGAAAACGGTTTTCCAGGTTGATTTCCGTAGCATCACTTTTTTTGTTCTGTGTTTTGCGTTTTTTGCATGTTTCTGTTGTTCGTTTAGGAACTGTTTATGATCAGGGCGTTCATTTTTTTTGTTTTTTTTAACTCGTAAGATTCATTTTTCTTTGAGGTATATATTGCTTAAGTGTATCATTTGTATTGCGTGTATGGTATTCGTTTTAGTGCTGTTTTTCCCGTCGAGAAAAAGAAAATCTTATCTCTTTCTCCTCCCTCTGTATATCTTTCCATTCCCTCTGTTCCTCCCTTCACTAATTTTCAATTCTTCCGTTCTGCTCGTTTGTCACTTCCTCAGTAATCCAATTTGCCTTCCTCGCTCTATCCCTTTCACCCTCAGTTTCTCTCCTGTATTGTTGTCTAGCCTTCTCTCCACTTCTCGTGAAAAAAACAAAAAATGCACCAATACTTTAGTCATTAAATATTTTGGTCAACTGTCTCTTGCATGTATTACTGATGGCGTGTTGCTCTCTCCATAACTCTTCACATTTCTATATCTGCAACACTACATGTTATTTGTTTGTCCTCATTTGTTCCTCTATTATTGTTATTACTGACGTTGTTTCGTTGTTTCCTTCCTCCATCATCTTTCACCGCTTTTCATAATAGTGAGTCTATCCTTTTGCCTCCTCAGTTTGAAAGTTTAGTTTTTTATTCTGTGTTTATTATCCACTGCATCTGCTTTCACATCTTCTTAGTCTTACCATATGGCTTTTTTTTTTTTTTTTTAATCTCCGCCATCTTGTTATATCATAAATACAGTAGCTTGTTATTCCACCGGATCCTTCAGTAGGGTGACGTCATTCTTTGGTTCATTTTTTTTTGTTTTTTTTCACTTTCAGGCATCATTATTGTGTGTCACTTTCCGACTTAGAGGAGATACATACAACCTCCATTAACCCCTTCGCCACAAAAAGACTGTCGTAAGTTGAATAAAATCATTTGTAGGCAGTAACAGCGAAATACCAAAGACGTCGTTGGATTGAAGAGAATAGTTTTTTATCTTCCCCCTCCATTACATGGTCTCTTGTTCTTTCTCCAATTAAAATATTTAACCGTTGTGGCGTTCTTTCCTTTTATCGTCCCTATACCCCTTTTGCTAACTGTGTGTAGTAACAGTTTTCTCTCTGTCTCACTCTTTCACTTTCATCTTTTTCTGACTTCATCTTTATGATCATCGCCGTCTCTTTCTTCCCTACATATGGTGCTCAGGTGCACAGCAAAAGAAAGAGAATCATGAAGTTGTGACTAGAGTCTGATACAATGAGAAAAATTATTAACCTTAGAGAGAGAGAGAGAGAGATTTATGTGTGGTGTCTCTTCCTCTGTTTCTGTATCTCTCCTTTCCGTGTTTCTGGTATGTCCACTTTTTTCTTTTTCATCTAGCCCTTCTTGCCACGTCTGCTCAGCCACCTTTGCCACCATTTCTCAGGCCAGTGGCACAACACAAGTTCATACAACCAACATTCTGTGTGAGTTGGTGTTTCAGTGCACCGACATTTCCCAGGCCAGTGGCACAACATTACTTCACACAACCAACAGCACTGCATCAACATTGCCTGCTCCTTCACACGCTAGTCATCACTCTGATAAGCCCATTTAATATAGGTAAAGGTTATTTTCTGGTTGGTTTCTTAGGCGAGTACATATATTTTTTATTCCTGTATTTTCATTTTTCTTGTGCCAAGGATATAAAGCAATGAGATACTATCAACAATCCAAATTATTATAATTTTGTGTGTGTGTGTGTGTGTGTGTGTGTCTATTGCGGGACTTGTTTGTTTGATGGGTTCATGAATTCTGCTGGTTATCGCGTGGTGGCAGAGAACAGTATCGATGGAGTGAGAGGATGAGAAGGAGGGACTGAGAGAAAAAAAGCAGAGAGGGAGTGTGAGGTGTGAGAGACTGCGAAATGGTGAGAGGGATAGGAGTAAAAGAATATGAGAGTAAATACAGGAAGGACTGAAAGTGAGACAAAGTTGTTAGCTTTAGGTATTGGAGCCTGTTTTGGTTGTGGGATGTGGCATTCTCTGCTCTTTACTGTGCTAATTAAAAGCTAGAGAGAGACAGACAGACAGAATGTAAAAGACGAGTGAGAGATGGAGGTTGGAGATTAAATAGCGTTGTGTGTGCTGAGACAGACGGAGAGGAGGATAGGGAAAATGAAATCGAACTGCAGAGTGAAAGGTGAGAGGAAAGACTGTGTGTGTGTGTGTGTGTGTGTGTGTGTGTGTGTGTGTGTGTGTGTGTAAAATTGTGTATATATATATATATATATATATATATATATATATATATATATATATATATATATATATATATATATATATATATATATATATATATATATAAATTTATAAACAGCACATGACTAACGGATGGCTAATTTCCACAAGGGAAATTAAGAATTACTATTTACCCAAGTGCTGTTATGTATTACCCTGTCTAAGAGAAAGATGTAAACATACTCCATGTTTCCTCTTGTATTATTCACCATTATCATAACACATTTCTGAACGCTTTGCGTAACAATCAGTATCTGAAAGTAAACACATTGGCCAGTGGCTGGTAATTAAGGCGCTTCCCTAACTGTGTTTATTTTCCTGCAGTTGTTTGTTGAATATAAATCATTAGCAAGCTACACGTACACCTATAATTGAATATCCACACACATCCACACCTGAAAGTAATTGCATATCCACACACATCTACCCCTGTCAGTCATTGTATGTCCACACACATCTACCCCTGTCAGTCATTGTATATCCACACACATCAACATTTGTCAGTAATCGTATATCCACACATACCCTCACATGCCAGTAATTGATTATCCACACACACACACTTCCGCACCTGTCAGTAACTGTAAATCCACACACATCCACATCTTTCAGTAACTGTACATCCACACACATACACACCTGTCAGTATTTGTAAATCGACACACATTCATACCTTTCAGTAATTGTATGTCCACACACATACACTAGTCATTGTCACGGGGTTTTTAAAATAAAAGCTAATGTTATTTAATTGATAATAATATTCATTAATATTGAACAGCAGGGCCAATGATTGTCTTGCTAAATCAAGCAACGATTACTTTACGCTGACTTGCTTCGCACGATTCTCTAAGAACGAGAATTTATAAACTTTCTCAACAGTACACAGCAGAGACTAATTACTCAATTGCTGTTACTGTTAGCCTCTGGAGAAAGTTACTTCACCCCTGACAATAAATAGTACTAATAATAGTATCAGGTTCTTGCTGATGCTTAACTCCTAGGTGGCACAACGGATTTTAAGCTTAATACACAAGACTGGCCTAAGTACCAGTTATGAATGGCAAACGTTTATGCAAGCTAGGAGCTATAAGAGAAATAAGCTTAATTGCTGAGAAATGAAACAAGAGTTTACATTACATTAAGCTCAAGAAAAAGAACTGATAAATTTATTGATTACAAAATAATTTTGACGTTACATTTCAAAATCAAATAAAGAGATCGCACTCACTCACTCACACAAGAGCTAAAACCTTATGCCTAGGAAAAACACCTTAACTAAACTCTTAAGATTAGGAAAACGAAAAGAAATACTGGTCGATGAATGCTGTGTATCACCCAAATCAAGGGTGGGAGCCTGGGAAACTGTAGTCTAGTAGAGCCTGGGCTGACTTCTCACTTGTTGGAGAACAGAACCTTTCTCCGTCAAAGCAAACACTGGACTGCCTATTCAAACGATGTGTGTGGTAGAACACACAGGCCACCGGAAGAAGGCGTGGCTAACGGTTGAGGCAAGCAGGGGCGAACAATAAAGAAACAATAGTATCGCTCAGTAGAGCACTTAATGACGTGCATTAGATCGGTCACTTTTGAAACAGTGACGAATGTTTTAAAAAGTATACCACCGAAGTGGAGAGAGAAACGGTTAACTGAGTGATACACAGTGAGTTTTCCACTAATAGTTCGTGTTTTTCACAAAAGGGAAATGTCGCGAATTTGATTCGCGACATTACGCCTCTACAAAATGAATTTTTTCCTTATGGGAAAAAATTGGTGTGTATATATATATATATATATATATCCTAACTCAGTCACACAAGATTCACACTGTGGTGTGTGTGCTATCCTGCTACAGGAGAAAGTCACAGTCGCCAGTGAGCGAAAAAAAAAACTCGTATTTACGTTAATAGAAGCAAGCTTGAGGGAAAAAACTCTGTGACGACGGTGAAAATCCTGCACTCAGGTCAAACTGAGCGAAAAGTCGCTACATTTACACTGACAACTAAGTGTTATGTAGCGTGGTGTATGTAATACACGGTGTAGGTGTAACAGTTGTAGTGTAACTGTACCTACATGTAAAATGACAGTAAATAATAACATGGCGACGACGAAGGCAGAGGAGAAGAGGCGGCAGTATGCGGCAGACGATCAGCTGGCCCGCACAGCAAAGCTGCTACACCCATTGCTGTATGTGCAAAACCAATTAAGGTGGAGCATCAAAAGTGTCAATGAGACAAAAAAATTCTTATTACGTACAATTACTCTCTCTGCCTAGCAATCAGTACATGCTACGAAAAGTATGCTCTAGCTGAAAAATACAAGTGACAGCCTAAGCTTCGTACATTCGAGGTCGCCATTAATTATAGCAAACGATTAGTGTCGGCAAGTTGAGAATCCTTGTGCAAACTCGGGTCTTCCATAGCCTTGAACTGCACACGGGTCCTCAACCTGTGCCTTGACCTACAGTACTTATATTAATATCGGGGAGCTGAGGATCCTTGTGCAAACTCGGGTCTTCCATAGCCTCGAGTCGCCTCTGCGGAGTTCTCTCTCAAACTTCCCCCTTAACCTACAGTACTTATATTAGTACCGGGAAGCTGAGAATCCTTGTGCAAACTCGGGTCTTCCATAGCCTCGAGTCGCCTCTGCAGAGTTCTCTCTCGAACTTCCCCCTTAACCTACAGTACTTAATATGTATGTACAGGCCCTGGACATGATGTGTCCTGTGGGGCCAATGGGCGAGACATCAGGTCGCACCCACTTCACCACTACCCTGTCTCTCAACTGACTCAGAGATTACAGGTGTGGTTACGAATGGCACAGGAAGGACATGTCCCTGATTAGTGGTGTTACTTTGACACACACTGTAGGAACGGACAAAACTATCTATGTCTCGTCCCATCCCTGGCCAGAAAAAGTCAGCTCGGATACGGCCCTGGGTCTTCCTTTTGCCCATGCGACCTCCTGAGGCTGAATAATGACCCCATTATAACACTGCTAGGCGGTACCTGGCGGGAACGACAAACTGCAGTCGAACCTCTCCCTCGGGTGTTCGTGACTCACGGTAGAGCCGTCCTTGTTTGCGAAGGAACTTGGCTCGACCTCCCCGTGAATACTTAATCACTCGACCCTTTTGTTTGTTCCGCACGGCAGAAAGTGTCAGGTCAGATTGTTGTTCTTGAAAAACAAGTTGACTACACATCAGATCTTGCGGCGATTCAATGATCACTGGGGTGACACAGTCTGGAGCCTCAGCCATGGCTCATGTTACCGCAGCAGCCGAAGTCTGAGTAGCATCATGTTCGGTGCAACTATCCTTGACACCATAAATGTTTCCCATGATGAGGTCAAATAAGGGTTCTGGCATGACAACTGCGAGCGTCGTACCAGTATAAAATGGAGATGCCACCTGGATACATGCCTCAGGGAACAATCTCACTGATCCATCAATAAGGTTTGCATGGATCTGTCGACCTGTGTACTGCTCAGGCCGAACTAAACTCCGCTTGACAGAGCAACCTGAGGAACCATTATCTCTCAGGACCTTCACAGGAATACCTCCCACAAACCCTGGCTGAACAAGGAAGGTACTGTCACCTGCGGGAGGGCCTGTGGAGGAAGCAGCTAGCCACTCATGAGGCTGCTGAATTGATGCGGCAAACATTGTGCCTTGTGAATTATATTGCGAAGATGGATCATTGGCCATCTGTGGATGGGGGTTCACTGTCACTGTGGGACTAGTGAACTGTGGGGAAGTACCCATACTGGTAGGGACGTGACCACCGTGCTGCTGCTGAGGAATGAAGGCTGCATTTGCTTCCTGCCTCTTTTGAGCTGGTGGTGAAAAAGTTTGTCCCGACGGTCGGTTACGTGGCTGATACTGCTGCTGGTTAGGGTACTTGTTGTACCTCTTCCACTCAGGTTTCTGAGTGTTTTGCCCCTGGTCCTTCCACTGTGGTTTTGGACCTTGGTCATTATTCTGAGAACGGCCTTGGTGCTGGGATTCAGTCTGAGACGGCTTCCCAGACTTGGCAGTATCTTTTCTGCTCCAGGTGATTTGCTTACGAGTTTGATACCCGTATGCAGTAAAGAATGCGTCAGCCTTTTCTGCCATTTGGCTGGCATCTTTCACCTGACAGATCTTTACCTGTGCTATGAGCTCAGCAGGCCACGACCTCTCTAGCTGTGTATGCAGCATAAGGTCAATTATCCCCTCACGCATGGAAGGAGTTTCATCTTTCTCCATCCACTCATTTAAGTAAGGAGTGAGACGGTCGAGGAACTGGACAGCTGTCTCCTTGTCTTGGAGACGAGCTCGCATGAACTGAACTTTGGCGTCGTCTACTGTGAGACCATATGCCTTAATGAGTGCAGCTTTCATCATTTCATAGGTGAGATTGTCTCCACGAACTCTGTAGAGAATATCGAGGGCAGGGCCCTCAAATAAACTATGAAATTGGATCCGCTTAGCTACCTAATCCAGTTGATACATGTCTGCCATGTCCTCAAAACGAGCTATGTACTCGATTCGCTCGCTTTCCTTGTATGAAGGAAGCTTGATGCGTGGGGTCGCCAGGACATGTGTAGGAAGAGCACTAGTGGAACTTGGATTAACTGCACCAGATGTGTCTGAAGCCAAGGAATCTCGCTTGAGCTTCAGCACTTCAAGTTCATGTTTTTCGCGTGCTTCTCGCTCGGCACGTTCGTGCTCTCGTTCTCTCTTGCATTCCTCACGCTATTCTCGCTCATGTTCTAAGTCGAGTTCGCGCTGTTTCTGCTCATGTTCGCGCTGTTCTCGCTCATATTCGTGCTCCTTTTCGCGTTCCTCACGCTGTTCTCGCTCGTATTCGCGCTGAATCTTACGCTCTTCACGGGCATCATTCTCGCGCTGCTGGTCCATATTATGCCGTGAGAGTATGTATTCTTTAATTTCAGTTGGGTCTGTAAGACCCATATCTTTGGCTTCCTGTAAAAATACAGTGGTAGCCATGTCGCTAATTTACTGAGCAAGCCGAAACTGAGTACTGACTGGTTCGCAAACGAATGCTAATAACACAAGTAAAGAATACAGACACAAGCTAGTGGTGACCAGTCTTATCTAGTTAACTGGAAAAGAATAAAGCAAAAATGCAAATAACTGAGAAGACTCAATAATTAACACAATGGGTACGGCGGGTACCAAGGAGCGAATAAAATTGCCTGGCGTTACCAAAAATAAAGTACTAAATAGAGTTAAGTACTCTATGGATTAATAAAGCAAAAATTCACTTGCTAAATTAACGGTAAACACCAGTAAACTTGTGCCTATAAACTTTAATGATAAATTCCTAAATATGAACGAGTGAGTACTATCTCGTGAATAGCTTTAGAGCTAGGAGTTAATATCCTGGAATGAGGTCGCCAATTGTCAGGGGTTTTTTAAAATAAAAGCTAATGTTATTTAATTGATAATAATATTCAATAATACTGAAGAGCAGGGCCAATGATTGTCTTGCTAAATCAAGCAACGATTACTTTACGCTGACTTGCTTCACACGATTCTCTAAGAACGAGAATTTATAAACTTTCTCAACAGTACACAGCAGAGACTAATTACTCAATTGCTGTTACTGTTAGCCTCTGGAGAAAGTTACTTCACCCCTGACAATAAATAGTACTAATAATAGTATCAGGTTCTTGCTGATGCTTAACTCCTAGGTGGCACAACGGATTTTAAGCTTAATACACAAGACTGGCCTAAGTACCAGTTATGAATGGCAAACGTTTATGCAACCTAGGAGCTATAAGACAAATAAGCTTAATTGAGGAGAAATGAAACAAGAGTTTACATTACATTAAGCTCAAGAAAAAGAACTGTTAAATTTATTGATTACAAAATAAATTTGACGTTACATTTCAAAATCAAATAAAGAGATCGCACTCACTCACTCACACAAGAGCTAAATCCTTATGCCTAGGAAAAACACCTTAACTAAACTCTTAAGATTAGGAAAACGAAAAGAAATACTGGTCGATGAATGCTGTGTATCACCCAAATCAAGGGTGGGAGCCTGGGAAACTGTAGTCTAGTAGAGCCTGGGCTGACTTCTCACTTGTTGGAGCACAGAACCTTTCTGCGTCAAAGCAAACACTGGACTGCCTATTCAAACGATGCATGTGGTAGAACACACAGGCCACCGGAAGAAGGCGTGGCTAACGGTTGAGGCAAGCAGGGGCGAACAATAAAGAAACAATAGCATCACTCAGTAGAGCACTTAGTGAGGTGCATGAGATCGGTCACTTTTGAAACAGTGACGAATGTTTTAAAAAGTATACCACCGAAGTGGAGAGAGAAACGGTTAACTGAGTGATACACAGTGAGTTTTCCACTAATAGTTCGTGTTTTTCACAAAAGGGAAATGTCGCGAATTTGATTCGTGACAGTCATTAAGTCAGCGTCATATGTTTCTATGCACCAATTCATAATTTTTTTCCACTCATTCATTCATCCTTATAGCCACTCATTTATTTACTTACGCTGTCTGTTTGCTTATCTTTTTATTCACTATTTCATCCGTCCATCCATCTCACTATTCAGCTGTTTGCACAGATATCTGTGTATCTATCTATCCATCTTTATGTATGTATGTATGTGTGGTGTGTGTATATTGTTACATAGCCTATGATTTCATCATCCTTTGTGTAATTTTAACGCACAGTATGCTGCATGTTTGATCACGAGCGTGTTCTGCCTCAGTCCCCCCCTTCTACCGTTATAGTAGAGTAAGTTGTTCTCTCTGTTATTCCGAGCGGGATTTTCAGCTCTCTGTCCCCATGGCTTCGTTTGCGCGTCCCTCTTACAAGTTGTATCAGGCTCTGCTGGCCCCTATATAATGAGCTCAGTCTCTGCATCATTGCCACTTAGATCTGCTCCTCATTTTGTTCACATCTCTGTCCTCCCCTGTACAGATATTATTATTGTGAGTGCTCAAGAAGTCTCCAACCATCTAGCAGCTGTGTGTAATTTGAGTATAACTGTTGTTGCATTTTTTCTTGTACTGTATAGCATAAGTTTAATTTGTAGGCTTAGTGAAGTTTTTGTAATTCATGTATGGATCTTTATGTTAGTCATTTTTGATGATAGTTTGTATCTGTAATTATTTATCTGGCATTCACTGAGTATTATCTGGTATCTCATTTCATCAGGGCTGACTTAGATAAATTTACTCTTGCTAATTTCGTGTTAATAGAGGCTATTGCAGTTAACCATATATTTAACCTGTTTATTTGCCATTACATTATCCTTATGAGTCCTGAATGTTTTGTTGTTAATTTAAGCATTAAACTTTAACTTGTAATTTTACCTAACTCTTTTGTTTTGAACCTGGAACTTTACGGGACAGTAGTGACTCTTCGTATTCTCACTTAAAGTGTACATTATCTTTCTCTGTTCCGTAACATAAATTTGGCGACCTCATATCAGGATATTCAGGATATTATCATAAGGATATTGTTTGATATTTTGTGACTGTGATATATTCATGATGGCTACTATTTCTACACTTGATGAAGCCAAAGATTTTTTGTCAAATGTGCAAACAGTGTGTGATATAGAAAACAGAACAAAGAATGAACTTAAGCTTGTTGCTCAACAATTGGGAATTGCAGTTCACTCTCATCATTCTAAAGATCAAATTGTTGGCATGATTAATAAAAGCTTGTTTAATGTAACTCCTCCAAATGAGCAAACTCAGATTGAATTAGCTAAGTTACAGCTAGCCCTGCAGGAGGCTCGTGTGAAGGAAGCTGAATTTCAAGCACGTGCTAAGGAGGCTGATGTTAAGGAGGCTGAGTTTCACGCACAAGTTGAACTTGCTAGGATTCAGGCAGACCATGAGTATCGCATGAAACAAGGTGGAACTGGATCATCTAGCTCTGATGATTTTGATGTGGCTAAAAATGTTAAACTTGTCCCTCCTTTTAATGAATCTGATTTAACTAAGTATTTTCAGTTGTTTGAGAGGGTAGCTACAGGTTTTAATTGGCCTAAGGAGTATTGGCCAGTACTCCTTCAAACTGTTCTCACCGGTAAAGCTCAAGTAACTTATGCATCTTTGCCTCAGGATCAATGTGATAATTATGATGTAGTTAAGAGCTTGATTCTTAAGGCCTATGAGCTTGTTCCTGAAGCCTATAGAGTAAAATTTAGGACAACTTTCAAGCAAGATAAGCAATCCCATGTTGAGTATGCAAGAATCAAAGAAGATTTGTTAGAGCAGTGGTTAAATTCTAAGCATGTGGATTCTGATTTTGGTAAATTTAAGCAGATGATTTTGCTGGAGGACTTCAAAAGGTGTATTAGTAAAGATGTAAGCCTATATCTTGATGAGAGAAGAATAGATAATTTGTCTGATGCTGCAGTTTTAGCTGATGAATATGTTCTCACTCACAAGAGATATTTTAGAGGAAAAAGGAAAGCTGAGAGTCAGTACGTTGCCTCTACTCAGAGTACAGGTAACAGGAAAGAGAATAAGGATGATGTTTCTCAGGAAGTAAATACCAGCTTCACCTCTAGATTTCAGAAAAGTAAATGTACTTATTGTAGTAAGCTTGGTCATACTACGGAGAGATGTTTCAGGAGACAGCGTGATGTGAACAAAAAGGAGTCTTTAAATATTCAGTCAATTGGTCTAGTGTCCACTCTTGAGAGTTCCCAGAATTCTTTAACTGAGTTAACTGAACCTGCTTTGAGGGGTAACTTAAATTCTCATGATGGAGCTCCTCTTTTGAGCAGTAACGTGGGTGACACTCTCAAGAATTCATGTGCTAATTTCCTGTCTGATGGTTTTGTCAGTCCTCTGGACAGTAATGACAGGAAATCAGTTCAAATATATCGTGATACAGGTGCTTGCCAATCCCTTATGCTGACCAGTGTTCTAGGCTCTAATTTTAATTCCTCTGATGAAACTGTAATCTTACAAGGTGTAGGGAATAATTACTTCTCTGTTCCTCTGTGCAGAGTGAATTTAGAGTCTGGTTTTGTTAATGGTTCTTTTATGGTTGGGTTGGTTGAGACACTCCCAATGTCAGGTGTAACTTTCTTACTTGGAAATGATATTGGTGGAAGTCAAGTGTGTCCAGCTCCTCAGTTGTCTAGTGAGCCAGTGGCTGCGTCCCAGGGTTGTGATGTCCCTGATGTGTTCCCTGCATGTGCTGTCACTAGGGCTAAGTCTAAAGTTACTGGTGATTTAGAGGATAATGATGATGATGATGTTATCCTAGCTGACACTTTTCTTGCTAATTTGGACCACTCACCAGATGAGGCAGTACCCCGTAGTGTTGATAATTTGTCTCGTCAAGAGTTGGTTGAGTTGCAGGTTGCTGACCCTGAGTTGAAAGGTCTAGCTAACTCTGCTTACAGTGAAGAAGAGTCAGCCGGTGCTTCTACTTGTTATTATGTAAAGTCAGGAGTACTTATGAGGAAGTGGAGACCCCCAACAGCATCAGCCGACTGTGAATGGGAGGTTGTACATCAAGTTGTCATCCCTCGTGTTTGTAGGCAGGATATCATTAGAGTGGCTCATGATTCCAGTTTGGCAGGACACCTTGGAGTGAGGAAGACTGTGGCACGCATTTTGAAACACTTCTACTGGCCAGGTATCTTCAGGGATGTTTCCTGGTATTGTAAGTCTTGTCACACCTGTCAAGTTGTAGGGAAGTGTAATCAGACTGAAAAGGTTGCACCTCTGTTTCACATTCCTCCTTTTGAGGCGCCTTTCACCCGTGTGTTGGTGGATATTGTGGGCCCTCTTCCTAAGACTTCTTCAGGATTTTCTTATGTGTTGACCCTGATTGATATGGCTACTCGTTATCCTGAAGCCATTCCACTTAGAAACATCTCAGCAAAGAACGTGGTTAAGGAAATGCTAGGGTTCTTCACAAAGTTTGGTCTGCCCAAGGAGGTACAGTCAGACCGAGGAAGTAATTTCATGTCAAATGTTTTCAAGCAGTCTCTGAAAGAGTTGGGCATCACCCAGATCACGTCTTCAGCTTACCATCCCCAGACCCAAGGAGCGTTGGAGAGATATCATCAAACACTCAAATCGATGCTCAAGAAATACTGTTTGGAACATCAGAAAGACTGGGATAAAGGTCTTCCATTCGTTGTGTTTGCTGCAAGAGAATCTCCAAATGAATCACTGGGCTTCTCACCTTTTGAACTACTGTTTGGCCATGAAGTAAGAGGACCCCTTAAGCTACTCAAGGAATGCTGGCTGTCGGAGGAAGATGACGTCAACCTGCTGGAGTATGTGATGAATTTCAAAGAACGGCTGTCCACTGCTTTACAGCTGGCGAGAGAGAATTTAGGAGCTGCTCAGGAGAAGATGAAGACTTGGTATGATAAGAAGTCCAGGTTACGCCACTTTCAGCCAGGAGATCAGGTTTTGATTCTGCTACCAGTTCATGGGCAACCTCTTCAAGCCAAGTTTAGTGGCCCTTATTTCGTGGAGAAGAAACTCAGTGATGTCAACTATGTCATCGCCACACCAGATCGTAGAAAGAGCAAGCAACTATGTCACATCAACATGCTAAAGTTATATCACAGGCGGGACGAAAATAATCCAGTCTGCACTGTAGCTGTTCCACCCGAGTCTACAAGTGAAGTTCTCCCATGCAGCATGAGCCTGAGTGATAGTTTGGGGAAGAATCCTGATATCATGAATGATCTCCAGACTAAGCTTTCTCATCTACCTCCCAAGGAAGGGCAGGAGTTTTCGGCATTACTGCAGGAGTACCCGCAAGTGTTCCGTGCCACTCCAGGAAGAACTACTGTGTTGATGCATGATGTCGAGGTTGGAGACGCAAAGCCAATTAAATTGCCTCCTTACCGTGTGAACCCAGTGAAAGTTCCTCTCATCCAGAAGGAGCTTGGCTACCTGTTGGACCACAAGATGATTGAGCCCTGTCAGAGCGAGTGGAGTTCTCCTGTCACTCTAGTCCCTAAGCCAGGTGGGTCACAGAGGTTTTGCATCGACTACAGACGTGTTAATCAGATAACCAAAACAGACACTTACCCTCTCCCTCGTGTGGAAGATTGCATAGACAAGATCGGAAAGGCTAGGTACATAAGTAAGTTTGATTTGTTAAAGGGATACTGGCAAGTACCTATGACTGAACGTGCTAGGGAGATCTCATTTTTTGTAACATTAGGAAAGACCTTTGCATGGTGTGTAATGCCATATACAGATTGTTTTAGAGTAATAAGAAATTTCCTTTGTAAATTTCTTTTTTCTTTGTGGGGAGGTGTTACATAGCCTATGATTTCATCATCCTTTGTGTAATTTTAACGCACAGTATGCTGCATGTTTGATCACGAGCGTGTTCTGCCTCAGTCCCCCCCTTCTACCGTTATAGTAGAGTAAGTTGTTCTCTCTGTTATTCCGAGCGGGATTTTCAGCTCTCTGTCCCCATGGCTTCGTTTGCGCGTCCCTCTTACAAGTTGTATCAGGCTCTGCTGGCCCCTATATAATGAGCTCAGTCTCTGCATCATTGCCACTTAGATCTGCTCCTCATTTTGTTCACATCTCTGTCCTCCCCTGTACAGATATTATTATTGTGAGTGCTCAAGAAGTCTCCAACCATCTAGCAGCTGTGTGTAATTTGAGTATAACTGTTGTTGCATTTTTTCTTGTACTGTATAGCATAAGTTTAATTTGTAGGCTAAGTGAAGTTTTTGTAATTCATGTATGGATCTTTATGTCAGTCATTTTTGATGATAGTTTGTATCTGTAATTATTTATCTGGCATTCACTGAGTATTATCTGGTATCTCATTTCATCAGGGCTGACTTAGATAAATTTACTCTTGCTAATTTCGTGTTAATAGAGGCTATTGCAGTTAACCATATATTTAACCTGTTTATTTGCCATTACATTATCCTTATGAGTCCTGAATGTTTTGTTGTTAATTTAAGCATTAAACTTTAACTTGTAATTTTACCTAACTCTTGTTTTGAACCTGGAACTTTACGGGACAGTAGTGACTCTTCGTATTCTCACTTAAAGTGTACATTATCTTTCTCTGTTCCGTAACAATATATATATATATATATATATATATATATATATATATATATATATAGAGAGAGAGAGAGAGAGAGAGAGAGAGAGAGAGAGAGAGAGAGAGAGAGAGAGAGAGAGAGAAATAAATAAAAAAAAAATATATATATATATATATATATATATATATATATAAAATATATATATATATATATATATATATATATATATATATATATCAATCAATCAATCAATCATTTCCTGTGGCACCCTCGGGGATGCATAGGGCCTCGATGAACTCACACCACCACATCCTATCTTGTGCTAACTCCTCAAGATCTCCCCAACACTCATCTCCAGCTTCCCGTCTCATTGTCCTCACCCACGTCTCTTTTGGCCTTCCTCTACCTCTCCTACCAGGTGACACCCACCCTGGTGTACCTCGTACTATTCCCTGTCTCCTATACACATGTCCTAGCCACTTCCATCGTGAGAATCTAACATATTCATCGATCGGCTGCACTACCGTTATTTCTCTAATTCTACTATTTGGTATCCTTTCCCACCACTTAACTCCTAATATTCTTCTAAGTGCTTTATTTTCAAACACCAAGAATTTATTTTCCATAGTCACTGTGCTGTACCAAGACTCGTGTCCATAAATTAAGATACTCCTAACCATTACCTTATAAAGTTTGATTTTTGTATGCACAGAGAAATTGTTATTATTCCAAATATTTTTAAGCATTCCCATTGCCTGATTAGCCTTCTTTAACCTTTCCTCGAATTCAAAGTTCAAAGAACCATCCTTGGCTAAATAAGTACCTAAATATTTAAACCTATCAACTTGCTTTACAACCATACCTCCAATTACACATTCCTGCGCATTTTCCATATTCATATTGATTATTTCAGTTTTTCCACAATTAATAACCAAACCCACCTTGCGACCTTCACTCACCAAACAGTCCAACACTCTCTGCATCTCTTCTGGCCCATCACAAATCAAAACTATATCATCTGCATAATCTAAATCCAAAAGTTTCCTGTTCTCTCCCCAAAGTATACCTGCACCGGTTTCTGTTCCAACACGTTTCATAATGTAATCAATGACCAATATAAATAGTAAAGGCGATAGAACACCACCTTGAATTACTCCGGACTTGACTTCAAACGAATCACTCAGACAACCATCAACCATCACTTTACAAAATGTGTCCTCATGCATGTTCATAATGACCCTCACAAACTCCTCTGGTATTCCATAATGTCTCATGATCTGTCCCATAGACTCTCTCGAAACACTACAAAAAGCCTTTTCAAAATCAACAAAACAAAGACTTAACGGTACTCTCATTTCATTAACTTGCTGCATCAAATGCCTAACTATAAAGATCTGATCATTGCAACCACGTCCCTTTCTAAAACCAGCCTGTTCATCCCTCAGAATACCCTCAACCACCGGCTCCAACCTATTTAACAACACTCTACTGAAAACTTTCAAAGCTATCGGTGACAAAGAGATTCCCCTCCAATTACCACATTCACTCAGGTCTCCTTTCTTCGGAACTTTAACAATTACACCATTCTTCCAAACTGATGGTAGTAACCCCGTCACCCATATCTTATTGATATATATATATATATATATATATATATATATATATATATATATATATATATATATCGAGAGATAGAGATAGATAGTTAGATAGATATGATCCACGTTGTTTTTTTGTTTGAATGATTGTTTGTCCTTGAATCACAGCCCAACCAAGGGCCGGAGACCCCCAAACTCATATACATTCTGAATCAGGGTGACCAAAGGATGGTATCAGGGGTATTATAATTCAGATCTCTGTCATGAGGTCACCGGGTAGTGATCGTCTTTTTGGCCCGGACAACGCCGTGAACCGTGCAGCTTAATTTTTGGCATGGAGACCTCCAGTTAGGACCTAGGCTATGCGAGGTTGGCCTCCGAGGTCATTTGAGGCCACCAGTCAGAGGTCACTTTAGGTCACCGGTAATTGTGAGCAAGTGCGCACAAATACTGTGCGTTAGTCTGCGAAAGCTGAAATAGACAGTTCCTGGATCTCTTAAAATCCCTCTTCAAAAGCATAATAGGTACATGGTCTCTATGGAGGTGAAAGAAAGACTGAACTAGAACAAAGAGGGCTAGAGTTTGTATCTCTCTCTCTCTCTCTCTCTCTCTCTCTCTCTCTCTCTCTATATATATATATATATAATCCCTCTATTATATCCCTCTAATAATATAATCTTATAATCCCTCTTCAAAAGCATAATAGGTACATGGTCTTTATGGAGTAGAAAGTAAGACTGAACTAGAATAAAGAGGCCTAGAGTTTGTATATCCATCCATCCATCCATCATCCAATCCTACATTGCCCCATGAGGAGCATAGGAGCCCGAGGCTAGGCAGTGGGTCCTGACATTTAAGATGAGAGCGACCAGCCTCACTCATCCCTGAGTAGCATTCCATGAGCAATCAAACTCAACCACCCCTTGAATATAAACCTTCACCGGCTCAATGCGATTGGAGCGCAATAATTACCCACTAAACCACCACGCGCCAAAACTGATTATATGGGTTCCACCCAGCGTTGTAAATGGTTTCCTGGTGTACAGGAAACCATTTGGCTTGTCACTCAGTGTACAGCCACCCACAGGCAGAAGGAAGAGGAAAGAATGAAGGAAAGAAAGTCAGAAGAGGGAGTGTAAAGTCACCAGTAGGCAGAAGGACAAGGTAAGAATGAAAGAAAGACAGAAGAGGATGGAAGGGAAAGAAGGATGGCGGAGAGGAAAGGGCAGACACCCAACAGCAGCACTACTGTACATCGAGCGAGTGGATGGTGAGCGCCCCCACCTGCCACACACACACACACACACACACACATATATATATGTATATATATATATATATATATATATATATATATATATATATATATATATATATATATATATATATATATATATATATTGTCAGGACCAAACTGCCCAGCCCCGGGCTTCTACGCTTCTCATGAAGCACCGTAGAATTGAATGATATATATATATATATATATATATATATATATATATATATATATATATGTATATATATGTTTCTTACGCTCTTGACCGGGAATCGAACCCCAGACCTCTAGACAGAAGGCAGGCACTGATGCCACTACACAAAGACGAGATAAAAGCTGTGACATCTGAATTTTTTGACGAACCAGGTAAATCCATTATGGGAGGATATACTTCAGTCACAACACATTAGGATTATTTCATAGCCCCACGCAACTCGGCAAGTGACAGAGCAGTTTTAATCTCTCCCAGACACAATTCGAGCGTCTTTATATGTTGGAGAGACGCACATTACATGCATTTGTACCAACGTGTTTTACGCTCTTGACCGTGAATCGGACCCAAGACCTCTAGATAGAAGTCAGGCACTGATGCCACTACACCACGACGTGATAAAATCTTGCTAAGTTTCCGAGTTGAGTGGGGCTGTGAAATAATCCTAATGTGTTGTGATCGAAATATATCCTCCCATAATGAATTTACCTGGTTCGTCAAAAAATTCAGGTTCACAGACCTTAAGAATAATTTATTACAAATATAATCATGTCAACCAAATAATACTACAGAAAACCTGCATCTAAATTAGTTGAACTGGTTTACTTGTTTACTAGTCACTGTGTTCACGTATCTGCAGTTAATTTATCGTATTAAGAAAAAAATATATATATATAAACTGAACAACATAAAATGATGCTGCACTTAACGTTTCTTTAATTTTCTTGTCTGTTTACCCGTTAATTTGTTTACCTTTTTTAATGAAACGGTATGATTATAGATTAGGGTAAGATTAGGCAATGTTGTACGTTTGGTTTCATATCAGGTTAGGTTGAAGTTAAACTTTACTAGTTAAAATAAATGAGCTAATGAAATACGAATGACTTTCCCCTTTCAAGAAAGATATAACGTATAATCGTGTCTTTTATACTAAACAGATCATACGCTGATGACTCCACCCTTCACCTTTCCATTCGGTTCCCGCAACGCCCATCTCAACAGTTACTTCAAGAAACAAGGGATGAAGCTATGGCACACCTAATGTCTGACTTGGCTCATATCTCTGACTGGGGTAAAAATAATATGGTTGTCTTTAATGCTTCTAAGACTCAGTTCTTACACCTATCAACCCGACAAAATCTTCCACAGGTATACCCACTAATGTTTAATAATATTCAGATTAATCCTGCATCATCCTTGAACATGCTTGGGGTTTCATTTACTCGGGACTTATCTTGGAAAGATCATATTGCATCTCTTGTAAAATCTGCTTCCAAGAGATTGGGTGTGCTAAGCCGACTCCGCTCTTTCTTTACCCCTGCACAATTGTTGACTCTATACAGGGGTTTTATCCGCCCCTGTGTGGAGTACAACTCTCATGTGTGGGGAGGCTCCCCACATACAGCTCTTCTCAATAGGGTGGAGTCAAAGGCTTTTCGTCTCATTAACTCTCCTCCTCTTACTGACTCCCTTCAACCTCTGTCTCTTCGCCGCACTGTTGCATCTTTATCTCTTTTCTATCGCTACTTTAATGGTCACTGCTCCTCTGAACTGTCTGCTTGCATTCCTCCACCTCTACGACGGGCGCGTAGCACCCGTCTGGCAGCAAACTCTCATCCCTTTTCTGTCCAACTCTCTAATGCAAGAGTTAACCGTTACTCCCAGTCTTTCATTCATGCAACAGGTCAGCTCTGGAACTGTCTCCCTCTGTCTGTATTTCCTCCTGCCTATGATCTCCAGTCTTTCAAACGCAGTGTGTCCAGGCATCTCAAAATGATCGGATCTTGAATTTGGCTCTCTATTGTATTTTGTTTTTCTCTTGGAGGGAACTGTTACTGCGGGCTCATGGCCTTTGGTTCCTTCTTCCTCGCATAAAAAAAAAAAAAAAAAAAAAATATAAGCTTGGCATTTATTAATATTAACTTATATGTTAAGAAATAAGATTATAAATACATGTTTACCACAGAGTAAATGGGAGGGGTGATGTAGAGCAGGTATCTCTATACCTTGACACACTTTTGTCCCTCACACATGATACGTGACACAGTTTTTATCGTAAATCACATTTGCACCACACAAAGTTTATCGTCTCAACAGGGTCACCCACTGTGTGACCCCAATTACCACCCACCTACTCTACCACAGCACCTCTGACCTTCATTTGCATCCGGCAGACAGGCCAGGTATGAGCGAGACAACCAGCGGGGAAATATAATTGCAACAAATTACATCACACCTACAGTTTTGGTCATGCTCTACATGTTGTAACACGGATTTAGTGCCTCCCACGATCGTAGCACCAAGATATGTCCAGACGGCAAGCGGCATCACAGCGGGTGATGCCGACTGTATGACTCCCCATATAGCTGCACCACTGCATTACACCACCACGACCACCAACACTACACTAGTACCATTCCACCACTACAATGGCAGCTGCCCATTATGTAAGAGCACTGGGGCTTGGTTCTAAGTAACGCAGACAATTAGACATCTCAGAGGACGCTCCGGGTAACCCGCTTCATCATATTCATTCTATAGACAGCCATATACCATCCCCACAAGTAGTACCTGCACCTGAGGCAAGGCAATAGTATTTCTATACTGGTGTGGTACAGTAATATGTCAGTAAGTGCCAATATGGTGCATAGTACTTACTCAGTTATCATATATATGTACAATGAACCGTGTGGGTGCACATAACTCAGTCATCGCATATATGTAGTCAGGGAAAGTTCCGCATTACCCACTGTTCGAAGCATTGGTGGTCGACGAAGAGTCACGAAGCAGCAGCCAGACCCTACATGTCTGATAACTGTGAGTGGGAGGGAGGGTGGCCGGGGGTGCGAGTGTTTGGAGAGCTGCTTAAGTCACAGTATCAGTGCATGTTTACTGTCAAAGGCATGCTTCGTTGCCTTCGTTTTGTAATCTTCGATAGGAAAGATAGTTACAGAGACTGATCTTATAAGTACGACTTCCCATGTTATTCTGCCTAAAGGAAAACGAGAAACCTGTTGTTTTTTCTATTATTACTCCCTACCCCAGACTCAAAGTTCGAGAAGAAGAATTACCAGAATAACACTGGAAATGTTTGCAGGCGAATGGTAACAGTGGGATGACAGAGAATGACTAAATAAACAAATTTATCAGAATTTACTTAGATAGATAGGTAGATAGATAGATAGGTAGGTAGGTAGGTAGGTAGGGTAGATAATACTGTGGTTTTGTTTTCGAGTCAACAAAAAATATATATGTATCGTTATGATTTTCTCCTGGGGAAACGAGTCATGTTAAAGTCGAGAGGGAATGAAAGCATTCAAACCTCTGACCGAACCAAGCAAACTTCCATAACATTCCTGACAACACTAATTCTACAGACATCTACGTAATCTTTTAAAATAAAATGCTACCATCATATTGTCATCTATCCTTACTATAGTAACCCAAACGCACCGTCCACATCATATATTGCAGACTTACACATGATTCCCAACCTATCACCAAACCCTCCTCTGCCCCCAGTCCCTCGCATCCCCCTCCTTCACGCTCACAGTTACCAGACATGTGAGGTCTGGCTGCTGCTTCACATTCACCCGTCTCACACCAGTGCTTCGATTACTTTCCCTGATTATACAATGGACTGTGTCGGTGCACATAACTTACTCATCATATACATGCACTGGACTGTATAGGTGCATAGTACTTACCTAGTATCATATGTGTGCACTGGACGGTGTGGATGCACAATATTTACTACGACATCATATATGTGCAATGGACGGTATCTGGCCAAATCATACATTAAGACACACGACACGACCGACGTCACCTCCAGGAGACAGTTTCAGTATATAACTCCAGATGATGCTCTGATACACAGACAGCACAGACGCCACACCAACCCTGACAAACACCAGCACAGACGCCACAGCAGCCATGACAAACACCAGCACAGACGCCACACCAACCCTGACAAACACACGCACAGACGCCACAGCAGCCATGACAAACACACGCACAGACGCCACACCAACCCTGACAAACACACGCACAGACGCCACAGCAGCCATGACAAACACACGCACAGACGCCACACCAACCCTGACAAACACACGCACAGACGCCACAGCAGCCATGACAAACACACGCACAGACGCCACACCAACCCTGACAAACACACGCACAGACGCCACAGCAGCCATGACAAACACCAGCACAGAAGCCACAGCAGCCATGACAAACACCAGCAGAGAGAGAGAGAGAGAGAGAGAGAGAGAGAGAGAGAGAGAGAGAGAGGTGGGGGAGGAGGAATAAAGAAAATGTACAATATGGTGCTTGTAACTACCTAGACATTACATCTTGACAACCACAACGGATAGAAAGGACAGTAATTACAAAAACTACATAACGGAGGAAAACAGGGGAAACAAGAAATTGAAAATAAGGAATGAAGAAAAAAAAATAATACACCAGAAACATTTTTAATGGATGGAGGGAAAAGGAAAGAAACACAGATGTAAAAGCAGTAAAATATTATATATGAAGGTAATGATCTATTATGACAATGATTAAGAAACACAAAGGAATTTAGAAAAAGAAAAAAGAAAAAAT
>NC_136970.1:16326427-16363927 GCF_032717465.1 Coenobita brevimanus | reverse complement strand
GAATTTTTCACTGATTTCATCCATTGAAATAAGCCCTATGTCCTATTCTTATACCAAATAATATATACAAGAAAGAAATAAGGTAAGTGAGAGTGCCAAACACCTGGAATTGGCTAATTATCACCTGACAACACCTCACGTGCACTCGTTCGCTAATTTTCGCTGTTTTTTTCCCCTTGGAATATGCCCTATAATCTATTTTCGTAATAAATATACATGTAAGGAGGGAAGGGAGAAGCCTAAGTGATATTTACATTCACCTGGAACTACCTAATTTATAATGTATTGTCTAGATTTCCTGCCAATCATATCAGTGCTAAACAAAGATGTTTCAAGATCTAACTTTGGTAGCTCTGAAAATATATCTCCTAAGTAGGCCTCTAATCTATTTTCGAAATAAATATACATGTAAGGAGGGAAGGGAGAAGCCTAAGTGATATTTACATTCACCTGGAACTACCATTTTTATAATGTATTGTCTAGATTTCCTGCCAATCATATCAGTGCTAGACTTAGGTGTTTCAAGAAGTAATATTGGTAACCCTGAATAACCCCTTAGCAGGCCTCCACGCTAGCCCTCCGTTATCAGGTTACTCTCAACTTCCGAAGTGAGAGTACGTATGTTTCTTCTTGCTGACTTCAAGGCCTTTTCTCACCCCCATGCAAATGGCCCTGTGACCTTTACCCCCTACTAAACCTCGTGTGGAAAGAGGTAAAGGGCTGACAATTGATAAAAGAGTGACTACGATCTTTCTATTGAGTAAAACAGTGCAAGTGGAATTGTAAATAATGTGTAAATAATGTGTAAACAGCAAGTGAAAGTAATGAATGTAAATATACGTGAACAATGGAAAACAGTTTTATAAGTTATTTCAAGTGACAGTGCACAACACAGTGTAAATAAAATAGAAATGTAAATAACGTAAATAAAATAGAGAACGTAAATAGAAATGTAAATGAGTAGTATTATAAGAATACGAGTATATACCCTAGGAGTAATGAAAGTGAAAGTTTCACTCTAGCATGTCTGAATGCTATGAGTTATGAGAGTGAAGATGAAAGTGACATTCACTCTCAATGCCAGTATACAGGACGAGAAAGTGAATGCTACGTATTTTACTGAAAGAAATTGAATCCCTACAGTGACAATAAACTAATACTACTGAAGGAAACTTATGAATAAAGACTGTAGATATATATAAGTGTTATATAGTAATAGAAATATAAAGTGTGAGGGGTTTTATGAATAATAAATGACAGACTACCGGTACTAAGAGCGAACTAGTGCCAGTGCGACGATCAGACGCGCTCGTAATTTCCATTGCTTTCACAGTGTTTCTTTTTTTTAGTATGGATCCCAAACTACTTGAAAATTGTAGAATAGTGTTTATAGTGTTTGTATCTGGCTGTGGTAATCATATTACGGGTTGTCGGGAAGTGTAAAGTGGAGACTTCGTTACCTTACTTCAGAGGTCTCCACAAGTCCTACGGTAACTGACGAAGGCTCAACAATCATTCCAGGAGAAAGCTGAAGGTATGTGCCATAAGCATATGTAATTTTTTTATTCTAGGACTAATAACTGATTTTTGGCAAATATTTTTTGAGAGTCTGTCGGAGCCCAAATAACCCCGCAGCACACGCAAGTCATTGGTAAACAAGCCCGCGGTGTAGGGGTTAACAAAGCCTAGTTAAATGAACTATCTATCTACATGAATAAACCGGGTCTAGCTGTAAATGTTGTGTTAAACCTGCCCCTGGAGTTATAAATCCACAAGAGTTGTTATATCACTATAATGTATAATATAACCATAACTACTTTAAACAAGTAGTGCCAGGCACAACAAACCTCGCCGGACAGCGGTTATTTTATTGCTGTTAAATACTGACTCAGTACTGCCACTGAATGTCAGTACACAAATTCTAAGGTAACGGAGCAAATGTTTTCAAGTTACACCCTCTGAAACTCCGTGACCTTGCATTTGACCTTTCAAGATCACTGAAGGTCAAAAGTCATGGTGCCATATGAAAGCCCATATGAGACTTCCAGTATCTTTATAACAGTAGATATATGTGACCTTGGGTTTGACCTTTCAAGGTCACTTATGGTCAAAGGTCTAGGTACCAGTTAAAATCCCATATGTGACGGCACTTACTTGGCATAGAGGGCCAGTCATAACACACACACACACACACACACACACACACACACACACACACCAGGGAGTGCTTTTATAATCCACTATACAATCCACACCACGACTGGGTCATACAAACAGAAGTCTCTAGTCTTCGCTCCCCCCTTCCTCCCCCCACCACCACCAACGCCACAACACATACCTGGTGTTTAGGGCATCACCCTTCCGTTTCCGTACATGACATCAGCCTCTGCATTGTGCCCACATCACCAACACCACTATCCTAATCTGGTGTTTAGGGCATCACCATTGCATCTCCGTACATGACATTAGCCTCTGTTTTTTGCTTATATCCATCTCCGTACATGGCACCATCCGATGCATTGTGCACACATCATAGCGCCCCACCTCCCCGTGCAGGACACATCCTGATATTGTATACTGCACTGCTTATAAACTTTCCCTGTCGCACGACTCTTCCTACCCAACCCCTCTAACTCCAACAGTCCTGTACCTTACACTCTCCCTTTTAATGTTTGCTCTATCACAAACTCCCTCTCTACCTCACAGAACTTCCATGGCTGACACATTTTCTCTTCTCCATAGAAATGTCTG
Organism: Coenobita brevimanus; assembly: GCF_032717465.1. NCBI lineage: Eukaryota > Metazoa > Arthropoda > Malacostraca > Decapoda > Coenobitidae > Coenobita > Coenobita brevimanus. The sequence continues at coordinate 16,361,176 of NC_136970.1, read as the reverse complement.
CCTCTCCTTCGCTCCTTCCCTTACTTCATTCTCTCCACTCCCCCAGTTCTCCCTTTCCCTCTCCCCACTAATGGCCAGTCCAGCGCATTACCTTTCCTTTCCCCTTGTATTTTTCCGTATTCTTTCACCAAGGGTTGGGGCCGCAAGGGGGGTATGTCACTGTTATTTATTACTTTTATTTATTACTTTTTTACTGCATCAGCATATAGAGAAATTGTTATAGGATTATGTCATGATAATAATACAACGAGAAGTTATAATATAGTTTATATTTATCCTGAACCTATAAATCATCTGATATAAGCTAACTCCATCAAAATTTATGCCCTGGCTTGTGGTAATTCCACTAATCCCGAAAATTATGAAAAGTTGCTGCTGGCATTTAGCCTACATACCTCAGAGGAGGGAGGGGGAAGGAAGAGGTACGATCTGTATGGAAGATGAGGTGAATGGAAGTGTGAAGAGAAATGAGATAGAAATTTTAGGAGAAAGGAATCGAGGGATAAGTTAGTGTGAGGAGAAAGCAAGGCTACATAAAAGAAAGGATGGAAAAAATGAGACGTTGAGGAGTGTAGACGGGGATGGGAGACGGAAAGCGGGTAAAGAACGAAGGAAGACTGGGGAGGAAATAAAAAAAAAGTGAGGAAGAAAGGAAGGCATCAACAAAGGAGTAAAGGATGGTAGTTATGTCTCTGCAGAAAGGAAGGAAAGAGAGAAAGGTATAGAGGAAGGTAGTGAAGGAAGTGTGAAAGGAAGAATAAGAAAGAATGGTAAAAATGTGCATAAATGTGGGAAGGGTCAGTATATCTACATAATGATGGTGCCACAACACTTAAATACATGCTGATTACTCCTTACCTCACCATCATCACCTTTGACCTTGAGAAGTGAGTTTCAAAGAAAAAATGATAACAGTTAGTATAAATAAGGTCAGTGTTCGTACATGTACATTATGATGGTGCCACAAGACATAAATACATACTTATCAGTCCTTACCTCACCACAATCATCCCTAACCTTGAAGTAAGAGTTTCTCGCCACATTTAACTCTTGTCATTTTCTGACTTTCTAGCATTTTTTCTGTTCCCTTTCTTAATCTATGATTTTCTCTCTTCAAGGTTTTTACTTTCACTTTTCTTATCATTTTTGATGTCAAATACCTTCTTTGTTCTACACTATCATTTTTTTTTTTTTCACTGTATTTCAGTAATTTGTTTTCTACATCACTCTACATCACTAACATTTTCACACTGCGTGAGAGAAGAAAAGCAGCTCATATAATTCAGAAATAGTTCATGGTGGATGGATTAAGTAAATAATATCCATCGCCACATCATCGTATAGTCAAGTATGTAAGGGTAAATGACAAGCCTAAGCCCCTGGTGACATAGTCCAGCATGTAAGGGTAGATGACAAGCCTAAGCCCCTGGTGACAGTCCACAACATGTAAGGGTAAATGACAAGCCTAAGCCCCTGGTGACATAGTCCAGCATGTAAGGGTAGATGACAAGCCTAAGCCCCTGGTGACATAGTCCACAACATGTAAGGGTAGATGACAAGCCTAAGCCCCTGGTGACATAGTCCACAACATGTAAGGGTAGATGACAAGCCTAAGCCCCTGGTGACATAGAGTCAACAAACATCCATCCGGCTCTTGAGCCTGGAACCTACCGGTGTGTGCAAAAGACAACACCGTCGCTGCCGCCGATGACTTTATCAGACCATAGGAAGTTTACGTCATATCACTGTAAAGTAATTTACTAAGCGATTCAGCTAAAAGATTAACAAATAATACAGGATCGTCTGTCAGTAATTTGGCGACCGTGTTATTCTCTGCTGACATAATACAAAAATTATTCCTTTTAATCCTTGGATCAAAAGAAACATTATCACCTTTTTTATAATCATCTCGGCATTAGTTGTCTGTAATTTGTTGGACAGCCAGCCAGACAGAAAGACAGTCAGCCAGACGGGGATGTAAATCAAATTTTGGTGCACACTGAGAGGGGAAATACTGAACAGACCACTGACTCTGATTTCACACATAAAAGGAGGGTGAGGGATAGGGTGAGTTCAAGTGGCAGGGGTTAGGGTGAGAGAGAGGGTGGGTTGAAGTGGCAGGGGTGAGGTTGAGGGAAAAGATGAGTTGAAGTGGTGAGGGTGAGTTAATAGGAGTGGGTGTAGCAGAGATGAATGTTAAAGAAAATACTTGAATATTAACAACTGAATGAAACAATACGTAAGGAAATCTGAACACATGAATTTCAAAAATACCCCCCCCCCTTCTCTCTCTCTCTCTCTCTCTCTCAACTCTACTCCACAGGTCATAAGCTGTAACAAGGGTCTACAACACTGGTGAGTGGCATGGATATGGGTGAGGATGAGTGGAAAGGAACTTTAGTCCTGTGCTATTATTTATACTGCTTTAACTTCTATAACTGGATCAATTGGCAGAGACTTGTAGATCTGTGTAATCTTTGAAGAAATTTTTAAACTCCTGTATTTAACCGCACCACCTGACTCCACTGCTGGCATGCAAGTGGAAAATAAACTGATTGAATGAGAGAGAGAGAGAGAGAGAGAGAGAGAGAGAGAGAGAGAGAGAGAGAGAATAATAATGATTACTTCTGTTATCACTTAGACGACGATGATTTGTGAAATATATAAAGAGAATCCTCGATAATTCAAGGAAAAAACATCTACTCGTTTGATATTTTCGGTCTTGTTTGCCGGTGTCCTTACTGCTTGCATTTGTGAACCGTTGTTGTTTCCATTTAGGTGTCGCTTTTGCTTGCTTTTGTGTCGTTATTGCTTGCATTTGTTTGCCGTTACTGCTTTCATTTGTGTCGTAATTGCTTGCATTTGTGATGTCATTGATTTCATTTTTGTCCTTGTTGCTTTCATTTGCGTCGTTATTGTTTTCATTTGTTTGTCGTTATTGTTTTCATTTTTTGTCGTTATTGCTTTGAAATGGGAGTCGTTCTTGCTTTCATTTGGGTGTCGTTACTGCTTTCATTTGGATTTCGTTATTGCTTTCATTTGGATTTCGTTATTGCTTTCATTTGGATTTCGTTATTGCTTTCATTTGGATTTCGTTATTGCTTTCATTTGGATTTCGTTATTGCTTGTATTTGGGTGTCGTTAATGTTTGCATTTGGGTGTCGTTATTGCTTGCATTTGTGTGTCGATCTCTTCTGCATTTGGGTGTCGTTATTGTTTGTATTTGGGTGTCGTTATTGCTTGCATTTGTGTGTCGATCTTTTCTGCATTTGGGTGTCGTTATTGTTTGTATTTGGCTGTCGTTATTCCTTGCATTTGGGTATCGTTTCTGTTTGCATTTGAGTGCCCTTATTCCTTGCATTTAGGTGTCGTTAATGCTTGCACTTAAGTGTCGTTTTTGCTTGCATTTGGATGTCCTTATTGCTTGCATTTGGGTACTGTTATTGCTTGTATTTGCAAGGTATTTTTCGTGTATTAAGTCACAGTTGCACACTTCAACAATTTCCTCACCTCGTCATACGCCACACCCAACCGTTAGCGATTTCTCTCACTCTATTCACAGCGATGAATGTCATCGCTTTTCTCTGACGCATCATAAGACTTGACCCAAAGTCTCCATACATTCTTAACCGTGTCTTTTTGCCCTTCTCTTACGCATCCTAATACTTTACCCAAATTATCCATACATTTTTAAACGTGTATTCCCACGCATCATAAGACTTAACCCAATTTATCCATACATTCTTAAACATGTCGGCTACCTGAAGGGGAAGTGATGGTGCTTTATTTATCAGTGTTTATATTTACGGTGTTGTATTTTTGGCGGTGTTGCTGTTGGCCTTAGGGGTTCACAAATCTTGCCACTGACACTCAGACACCACTAGTTATGTGCTATATACCCACCTGTGTACTGTGTTATGTGCCAGTGTTAAGTGTAGTTTGTTGTTATATATCCACCCGTGTAGAGAGTTATGTACTATTGTTATGTATGGTATATCCACCTGTATACTGTTTTATGTACTAATGCTGTGTGTAGTTTAACGTCTTGATATATCCACATGTGTACTGTGATACTCGTATGCCAGAAAAGCATCATTTAGCACTAGTGTTATGTGCAGTCTGGTGTCATATAATATCCACCTGTGTCCTAACATGCGCCACGGAAACATCACATAAAATTTGTTTTATGGTGTTACCGGGGATTTGTAACCCATTCACTACGAGGATGTGCTTTATGTTCCAGACGGTTTTATTCAAATTAGAGGAAACTTTTCGAAATGGACAGGGTAGATTCACCGAACATGTACCCATTGTTCAGTACGAGTCTTTCCTGAATTCAACAAAGTTCGTCTGCTGAAAACAAAAATAAGATTCAAATAACGTCGCCGGCACTGTGGATTAATGTCATATTGATGTGTCGCATTGAAGTGCAGCTGAAACAGCGTTGACAAGTAACACATTCTCTAAATATTCAGTCCAATAATTAGGGATTGATCTTGCAACCATGAGATTTGTTGTGCACGCCACCACCACCAGGTCAGTGAAAGTCATTAGAGTAGAGCCATTACAGGACCAGCCAGGGTGTAACATGGAAAGGTCAGCGACTATCCATAAAGCCAGTTTTGTACTGATGTTGCTGCAGCCTCCCCCTCCTCATCACTGCCTCCTGAATTGATCTCTTGAGTAAGACAACTAATTATTGACCTCACTGCTGCTGCCCTCCTGTTCTTTATTATTGGTCAGGCTGGACGAGTTGGTGGTAAGGACACTATCTACAATTACGTCCAAAACGGTTGCCACTACGTGCTGCACGGCCTCTGATTCTATAGTAATTGATTATGAGGGGAATCGGATAATAATTCGTTGAAACAGAAAATATTCTAACTCACCTTCATGGTAAAGATCTGAATGTAAATAACCATCGGAAACTAATTTTAAAAATCATACCCTAATAAACCACACGGCAGTTCATTACCTCAACTATGCTGATATACACAAACTGTTACACTGAAAGTACTTTTGTTGATTCTATACTCACTGATTTGCATTATCTTTTATGCCACTACGGAAGTTAAAATAAAACAATCAGTGCTACTCCTCCATTGTCTTCACTTAGACTCAGCATCACACATCACACCACCACAGAATGCCTAACGTATCATTACTCTTTCCTCTTTAGCCACAATATTCGGAGTCTTGTCTTCCAAATTTTAAGTACACTGGAGTTAATCTTATTCTTTCGCTGCCTACCTGTTTGTCCTTTCGATTGCCTGCTGTCTCTCTGTTCTTCGTCAGTGAATGTGAAGTTTTCGAAGGCCTCGTCTTCAAAACTGAGAAACTTAAGAAAAGGTTCTCTCTCTCTCTCTCTCTCTCTCTCTCTCTCTCTCTCTCTCTCTCTCTCTCTCTCTCTCTCTCTCTCTCTCTCTCTCTTAATAGTAATGTGAGAAACGTACAGATGTAAATCAAGAGATGTTTGTACAAATGTCAGGCATTACCAATGAAAGGCCTGGTTAAGGTTTGATTAAAGATGCTAAGATGCTTCCCCTTAAGATTTTGTTTATCATATAGCTGTTCAGAGAGAGAGATAGACGGGGGAGAAGGGGTGGTAGTAATTTGCCTGTGAACACACACACACACACACACACACACACACACACACACACACACACACACACACACACACACACACACACACTGTACATCCCTTCAAACAGATACAAATTAAATGTTCAGAGGACCTGGGAATTAGAATAAATTTAATTATTGCCGTCAGTGATCGAATCTCATGTACAGAAATGGCATTTAATAGAAAAAAAAAAAAAGAATACTGAAGTGGCCACCGTGCCCAAATAAATTCAGGAACTGGACTCTATACGCCCAGGATGGAAAGTAATAACTGTATCGATATTAACTGACAAAATAAAATTATAACAGAAATACCTGACAGATAAATAAAATGCCTCGCTCTCTGTTCGTCATACTCATATTTTTTCATAGTTGTATCTTTTTTGCTGTTTTTCTAAGGAATTTTTACCCAGGCGAATGTGTTTGCCTTTACAGGTTATCGGGTGTCTATGTTTTCTTAGTATATTGTGAGTGTGCCAAAGTGAGATGGAGAGGCGGGGGTAGATTCGGTAGGATGGTGGTGATGGTGGTGATGATGGGGGAGTGATGGTTGGGGGTATGTCAGGTTGGAATGAATCTTTTGCTGCCAGTTTATGTAGGAGGGCACTTATGCACGGATAGTGGATGCCTGAGAGAGAGAGAGAGAGAGAGAGAGAGAGAGAGAGAGAGAGAGAGAGAGAGAGAGAGAGAGAGAGAGAGTAAATCATAAGTTAATTGGCCGGAAGATGAGATCAGCATCAGAAGGAAAAGCAGTACTCTGGTGATAAAGAAACAGGGAGGAAAATAAGAGAGATGAGATGCAGACTACAGGACGTAGGGGAGAAGGTGGTAATATGGACCACTTTTTTGTTTCAGGCGAAAACACCAATTTTAAAGGCAAAAACTGGATCAATAACCGTCAGAAATTTTGGCAAATTTCATCCTTATAATGCATTCAGAGTTATAATGAGAAATACTAAACCATTCAAATGCCACAACTTTTTATTCAAGAACATCCAAAGGAGTGGGTCTTGGAAAATGGGGTGATAATATGACACTAGTGGGGTGGTAATATGAAACAGTTTTGAAAATAACAAAAAATAATATTTCTTTTTCCGAATACATAAATAATTTTACAGTGAAAAAGTATGTTTAAGAACAGAAGTCACAAATGAAAATATCATATTCACACCCACTACACAAGACACGGGCCATCCCTGACACACTACACACTGAACCCATAGTTCTGATTTGGACTTCGTGAATTTTTCTGAGCAAGAAAGACAGTCTGCATCATCTCTTCCAAGATTTCCTTCTCTCACAATTTCTTCTGGCAAGTTTGAACATCCAGAAGACAAATTCTCTCTTCTTCAATAGAACTTTCATCCTCATCTCTGTCTTTTTGAAAAAATGTTCCTCTTTTACTTTTCGCACTCTTTCCTCCACCTCCTTCTTTCTGTTCTGTGTAGGCCTGTTTGACAGATATTTTCAGAAAACAAAAAAAGAATGGTGGTAATATGGAACAAGGTAAAAGGAATGGTGGTAATATGGAACAAGGTAAAAGGAATGGTGGTAATATGGAACAAGGTAAAAGGAATGGTGGTAATATGGAACAAGGTAAAAGGAATGGTGGTAATATGGAACACACTGTTCCATAATGTCTCCCAACACCATTTTTAAAATGAATTAGCAGAAATTCTAGGCTAGAAATTTTTTCCAGAAAACTCTGCCATTTTAACAGGTGATCTTATGACTAATCAACACACTATATATCATAGTCCATTATATCAATTTTTATAGGAAAACAGGTTTTTAATTTTACCTAAAAAATTTTTTTCACTGAGTGAAAAGTAAACAATATCTTCTCAGGGCACCTCACCTTGAGCGAATGATTCCAGAACATTCTGGTGGCCTGTGGGGGAACTAATAGTTATGTTAAATTCAGTTACCAATGGATGGCAGCACTCTTCAGCTGAGAAAAGGCCTGTTTCATATTACCACCCTGTTTCATATTCCCACCTTCTCCCCTACCAGATTAAACAAGTGATATAAATAAAACAATTACTGCAACAACTCCTGCGGGTTGATTGTGCTTGTAGTCAGTTGTTAAATCCTTCAGCCATCCAGTGTCAGACGAGAGTGTCGGTGCCGGACAAGGAGAGAGTCTAGTCACGATCTGATCTTGTGCCCTTGTATGTGTAATGATGGATAATTTTGTGTCCTTACTCGTGAAATATCAGTGTGTTGACTTTGTGCGTTATGTCACTTGATTATAAAATTTTACTGAACATGCACACACTCCATCATAGAATACCTGTAATAAACTTTCACGTACTGCAGCCTTAACATTCTGGGAGGGAGAGGCCATAAAAAGAATTTAGGGTGTAATTTCTTGTCATTGTTGGTGAAATACTTGTGTTACATCCCTCACTGTGTCATGAAATCAAACATTGACGCTCCGCTGGTTCCACTATATTGTGTGGTTACCACAGCAGGCAAGGTATTGAGGCACACAAATGAACAGTGATGAGTGTCCATGAACCAAAGGAATGGTTCCTGGTGCCATATACTGTAGTGTCCTAACTCGTGAACCCGAGCGTTTACCTCACTTAATTATCCAAGTTATGAATAAGTAGTAACTTCTTCACTTCCATGCTCAAGAAACAGGGAAGTGAGCATGGAAGTAAAAGTGTTACTACATGACAGTATTGTGATACCAACTCTAAAGTACGGAAGTGAAGCTTGGACGTTGTTGGAAGGACACAAGTCAAGAGTGAGAGCAGTGGAAATGAGTTATTTAAGAGGAGCCTGTGGAGTCACATGGAGAGACAGGCTGACGAATGAGAATATAAAGGAGCATTGTGGTGTTGATGTGGATGTGATAGGAAGCGTTATGAGGAACACACTGAGGTGGTTTGGCCATGTGGAGAGGATGGAGGGTGAAAGACTGACGAAGAGAGTGTATGTGAGTGAGGTGGAGGGGGGAAGAGGGAGGGGGAGGCCGAGGATGAGATGGAGGGATGGGGTGGAGAGGTATATGAGAGAGAGGGGTGTGAGTTGGGAGCAGGGCAGTGAAATGGCGGGGGACAGGGCGACTTGGAGGCGATTTGTTTGTGGCCACCCCAAACGGGATTGAGGCGTCTGGCAATAGATAGATAGATAGATGAATAAGTGAAGTGATGAGTGTCCATGAACCAAAGAGATGGTCCCTGGTGCCATATAGTGTCCCAGCTTCTTAGCCTGAGTGCGTTTATATCACTTCATTATGCAAGTTATGTACATCTGGACAATGATGAGTGTCCATGAACCAAAGGGATGGCTCCTGGTGTCCTAACTTCTGCACCGGAGTGCTTTTTCTTCGCTTAATTATGCAAGATATGAACAACTGGAGAGATGAGTGTCCGTGAACCAAAAGGATGGTTGCTGGCGCTATACAGTGTCCTAACTCCTGATGTACGTTACGAACCCCACGTACTGGTGCTTAGAATATACTGCTTACCACGATATTAAAATTAGTGAACTTTTGGAAACTGGGGAGTCTCCATCAACAAGAGGGATGATTCGTTTGGTTTCCATGGTCGTCGAAGAGTGTGTTTGCACACACACACACACACACACACACCATATTAACTGTAGTTAACCATCAGTCATATGAAGACATATACGTCCAGAAGCAACAGAAATTTTTGTTTCAGACGTCTGTAATAATGTTTACGTCGATTTCAGTCGCTAGCAGAGAGTGCTGGCTGGGAAAACAATAAACATATGATACAGGAGCAAACCTATAAAGATTACATGTGGCAAATGCCACAAGTGTCTCTATTAATAAATACCAGACCTAGATTTTTTTTTTTTCAATTGCCTAAAATTTTGCCACTCACATATATAACAGGAGAGCCGATATGTTTTATTTTATTCTCGATATTTTTCAAATTTTTCCAGTCCCCTCGCTGTACACTGACTTAGTGTGAAAGGACCGAAACCTCCATCTACTTGCGATGTACACCTATAAGAATCATAATAAACCCCAAATATAACAGTGATCGGTGAAAGAGGTGGGTTGGTGTAGTTCAGTGTGGTACGTTAGGGTACGATACAGTAGGGTACGGTCCGGGTGTAATTTCAGTGTATTTTGCCAAGGAATATTTGAGAGACATGTGGAACTCTTTGGCACAGTTTCTCACTCCCCCCCCCCTCACTCCCCCCTCCCTCTGTCAGGTGGAAGGCCGCGCAGCACATGACAAATGTCCACCAGTTTGTGAGAAGCAGTTCTAAATCTCTTTGGCGATTTCAGTTGCCCTCTTTTTTACCCAAACATATATCACTGCCCTGAATGGAGAGAGAGAGAGAGAGAGAGAGAGAGAGAGAGAGAGAGAGAGAGAGAGATTTTTATCAGCATCTCGTAAATGCCAAGCTTAATTTCAGCCGGCGAATTTTGAGTTTATTTCAGTGGTTTATACAGTATACAGCAGATATTATTTTTTCCTGCAACCAAAAACTTATACACCACTCAGCTGAAGCAAAGTTCACCATTTACAGAAGCTGATTATTTTTCTACATTTGTTAACAAACTGTGTACTAAGACAGTATTCTTATAGACCTGGTGAAGTGTTGTAACACACACACACACACACAGATATATATATATATATATATATATATATATATATATATATATATATATATATATATATATTTAAAGTGTTAATATGTCTTTTAATACTATAATTTGTAAAATCTCAGAGATGTAGAAGTAAGTTTATGAAGTGAAGGAACAAAAAAAAAAAAAAGAACGGGAGAATAAGGGATAGAATGATGAGAATAGTAACAGCGTAAACAGGGAGGAAGAATGGAGGAATTACATAGCTATTTGAAAGAAGACATTGCTGACTGACCAAAGGCTTGGCTGTTTTATATTGAGAGTTGGTCGTTACAATATCACGAGCTAACTTTTCCTTTTTTACCATACATTTACCTTCATACTTAGCCTTCTCAGCCCGCACGGCAACTTAGGTCATCCATCTTATATACAGTATATCCGGTCATATCCATCCACCTGCCTTATCTCAGCCTCAGTCTATCACACACAGAGGAATTCAATCTAGGCGGACGTGTGACACCGGCGCTCTGTACCAAATCATCACGGCCAGTGGCATCACCTAAATAGTATCTTTGTATGAGTCAAGCTCAGTACCAGGTTAGACTAAATGATTGTTCATTATTAAAAGGAAAAAAAAAAAAAGTTTAAACAAGACTTGTAAAAATAGGAAATAGAACCAAGACGAAAGAATACGCTGAGTCATCTCTGAGGTTTGTTTAGACTACAACAACACGGAGATTGTAAGAACATGCTTTGCACTTTAAGTATTGCAAAATGGATACATACTTCAGTAAAACAAATTTGGAAAAGAAAAGGGATAAAGGTAAAAAGCAAAATGATGATTTCTACCAAGAACTGGTTGAAGTAGAGACTCACAATAGACTGGTTGAACGTGTAAACAAACTAGAAATGGCTTTCAAAAATGAAATTGATGAAATAAAGAAGCAGATGCATTTGCAAAAGGAAGAAATAGAAAAAACTAGGAAGGGAGGCCAATAAGAAAGACACAACCATCAGAGAACTAACAGTGGAATTGAGTACACTTAGGAAGAAAATGAGTGAAATGGCAAGTACAGTAGTCAATCATGAGAGTGTTATGGAAGAGTTAAAAAATGACACAGAGACAATTAGGCAAGTTAGCAGTCTTATTGACCAGAGCAGTGATATTGAGGAGAAGATAACACAAGTGAATGAAGCTGTGCAAAGCTACAAAAATGATGTAGAAATCATGTATGCTGAAATGGTGAAAGTAAAGAAAGACTTAGAAACAAGGGTGGAGGAAAAAAGCATTAAAAAGGAGGTGAAAAAAATAATCCAAAACAATCCAAAGTTAGTCAGAGATTCAGTAGAGATAAACAAATCAATAGTAATCACTGGTATAGAAGAGGAAGAAGTTAAAAACAAGATCACAAGAGACAAAAAGATGGCAAATGTAATGAGCTTACTGAAAGAAGTATCAGAGGAAATCTGTAGTAAAGACATAGAGGAACACAAAAGGTTAGGGAAATATGAGAAAAGCAAGACAAGACCTCTAAAGGTGACTTTCCAGAGTGTAAACACTGTGGGAGAGATACTAAAAAATGCAAAGAATCTTAAGGAAAAAGAGGAGTTTAAAAATGTATGGATAAAAAGATGCCTAACACAAGAGGAACTGGAATTACTGAAAGAGAAAAGGGAGGAAGCAAAAACAAAAAAATGAGGGAAGATCAGAAGAGGAGAAGAAGAAATTTTTTTACAAAGTAATAGGATTGCAGGTACGAAAGTGGTACACAAACAGGATGGAAGAAAAAGGAGGAAGGTAGTAGAACCATGTCATGACAAGTATATAAACAAGATGATAAAATTGATGTACTCAAATGTGGATGGAATGGTATCTAAATTACTAGAGATGAATGATTATGTCAGAGAAAATGAACCACAAATAATATGCCTAACTGAAAAAAAAATTAATACCAAGGATATCAAATGACATACTAAACTTAGAGGAATACAATGTATGGAGAAGAGACAGATATTTAAAAAAAGGAGGAGGAATTATAATATTAACTAAGAAAAATCTAAAAGTTAAGGAAATTAAACTAGATATACCATCACAAGTAGAACTGATTGCAGTAGAGATCGACACATCTGAAGGTAAATTAACTGTAGCCAATTTGTACATGCCACCCAGATCAAACACATGGGAAAGAGATGAATATGAGGACCTGGCAGAGAGTACATTTCAGAGTGTAAGATCATTGCTACATAAAATGGAAGAGAAATCGGAAAGAATTATACTAACTGGGGACTTCAATACAAATATAAATTGGAATACTCTAGATATAAATAGCCAAGAAAGCTGTTGGGACCAAAAGCTCCTGGATCTCGTGCAGGAGTATTTCTTAACGCAACATGTGAGGGAAACCATCAGAAAAAGAGGAATTCATGTACCTTCAGTGCTAGATCTAATATTTACAAGGCAAGAAAATGATATTGACAGTTTAATATATCACCCTCCACTCGGCAAAAGCGATCATGCAGTAATAAATTATAACCTCAGGATAGCATATGACATAGTAAACAGCAATGATAGTTACAAAAAGAGCCTAAACTATAAAAGGGAAATTATCAAGACCTAAAGAAGTATTTCTTAGAAGTTGATTGGGAAAATGAGCTTAGAGGACAAGATTTAAATGCTGTATATAAAAATTTTTGTGAATTTTATGAAATAGGGGTCCAGACGTACATCCCACAGCACAAAGAAGCAGATAAGAAAATACAGAAATGGTTCAATACAGAATGTAAAAAATCAAAAGAAAGAAGAGATTTGTTGTGCAATAGATACAGAAGACACAATAGTGAAAGGGCGTATAATAATTACATACAGGCAAGAAATGACTATACAAGAATAAGGAAGGAAGCCCAAAATCAGTTTGAGGAGGATATAAGAAATAAAAGTAGTGATCAACCAAAGCTGTTTTACAACTGTATCAGAAGCAAAACTAAAGTAAAAGATATAATACAATCCATTACGGACGAGGGAATCACTTATACACAAGAGAAAGATATTTGTGAAGCACTAAATAAGAATTTCCAATTAGTTTTTACAGAAGAAAAAATTTTTGAGAGGGACTACGTGGAACACTCATGTCCACACATACTACCAGATATACAAATAGCAGAAAAAGTAATACAGGAGGAGTTAAGTAGATTAGACAGAGGAAAAGCGAGTGGTCCTGATGAAATTTCATGTTGGGTATTACGAGAATGTGCAAAGGAGTTAAGTAAACCATTATTATTAATTTTCAAGAAATCCTTGAGTCAAGGTAAATTACCTGATATTTGGAAAAAAGCAAATATTGTCCCCTTATTCAAGAAAGGAAATAGACAAAATCCACTCAGCTACTGACCAGTATCACTGACCAGTGTTGTAAGCAAGGTATTAGAAAAACTTATAAGAAAAGCTTGGGTAAATCATCTAGAAGAACACAGTATGCTAACAGAAAGACAGTTTGGTTTCAGAAAAGGAAAATCATGTGTTACTAATCTGTTGAGCTACTATGACAGAGTAACAAACACAATACAGGAAATGGAAGGATGGGTGGACAGTATCTATTTAGATTTCAAGAAAGCTTTTGACACAGTACCACACCAAAGACTTTTATGGAAACTGTACCATCAAGGAGGAATTCGAGGCAAACTGTTTTGTTGGATGCAAGACTTTCTCATAAAAAGAGAAATGAGGACAGTACTAAGAGGAAACTACTCATCAGGGAAAGAAGTGACTAGTGGAGTACCACAGGGTTCAGTGCTGGCACCAATCATGTTTTTAGTGTATATAAATGATATAAACAGTAACACTGGAAATGAGAGCTATCTGAATATGTTTGCAGATGATGCAAAAATACAAAGGAGAATTACTAACACAGACTCTTGTAAAGAGCTACAAGAAGAATTAAATAAACTTCATGAATGGAGTAGTACATGGCAAATGGAATTCAATGTGGACAAGTGTCATGTAATCAAGTTTGGTAAAAGTGGAAAAAGACCAGATTGGGATTATAAGTTAGGAAATAAAACCCTATACACGTCAGAAAGAGAGAAAGACCTAGGTGTGATTATCAGTAACAGACTATCTCCGGCTGACCACATCAACGAGAAGGTGCGGAACATGTATACACTGCTTGCAAATATGAGAATAGCATTCACATACATAAATGAAGACATGTTAAGAAGGATAATAACATCATTCATTAGACCAACCCTAGAATATGCATCAGTAGTCTGGAGTCCTCATCTCAAAAAGCATATAGACAAGATTGAAAAAGTTCAAAGGGCTGCTACAAGATGGATACCAAGCTTAAGGGACTTAAGCTACGAAGAAAGACTAAATAAACTGAATCTACCAACACTACAGGAGAGAAGAAAAAGAGGTGACATGATAATGCTATATAAATGCATATCTGGAAAGGAGAAAATAGACATAAATGATTACTTAACATATGGAGAAACATCAGCAAGAGGACACTGCAAAAAACTGCATAAGAAGAGAGGTGATAAAGACGTAAGGAAATTCAGTTTCCCAAACGGAGCAAATGATCAATGGAATGCACTACCGAATGAAATAGTGTGTGCCAAAACAATTCACAAATTTAAGGATATGTACGAGAAATATGGTTTAAGACACGGGACAGTACGAGCTTGACTCATTCCTGTGAAGATACAATTAGGTAAGAACAATTATCCACCGAGACAAGAGAGAAAAATGAATATTAAACAAAACAGAAAAGGAAACGAGGAACTTTAGATCTCAGAGAATTATTCAAACACCATGAACTGTTTCTGATTTTCTCTCTCTCTCTCTCTCTCTCTCTCTCTCTCTCTCTCTCTCTCTCTCTCTCTCTCTCTCTCTCTCTCGTTATTACAGCTGACAGGCTTTTATGTGTTACTAAGGTGGTAGGGGAGCTAGAGTTTAATTAATACTACAGTATGGTACTCTAGGCTTGACGGAGTTATTAATTGGTTGATTGATAGAGAGAGAGAGAGAGACAGACAGACAGACAGACAGACAGACAGAGATGTAAAGAATCAGAGGCAAAGCGATGTAGTGGAAGTGAAGTAGAGGAAGAGAGTAATTTGGATATCATGTGATAAATATGGTCTTCAGTGGACACTGAGGAAGGGAAAGATAATGACTGTGGAAGAGTTATAACACAGGCAAAAGTAGTGTGGAGAAAGACAATGACCACTGAGAGGGAGAGAGAGAGAGAGAGAGAGAGAGAGAGAGAGAGTTTACCCACACTTTTAATAACCTTTCTTTTCATCCCCCTGTTCATTTTGCAGTCTACCATTTATCGCATTACCTTCACTTAACTCACTACCTTCTTCATTGTCTTTTACCTCACTTTTTCCATATCCCCTTCTCACTGTCTCTCAGTCGTTTTAGTTTATACATGGAAATTAAAATGTTTATATTATGTATCTATATATAATATCCTGTGAACATGAAACATTGGGTTCGGTTAATGTATAGTACAGTGATAGGATCATTCATTCACTGCGTTCGAGAAACAAAGATACAAGCATTTATATACGCCTGTCTGCTAACTAACATTGTGTCCCTACAACTCCTGAACACTTGTAAATGACGTTCTTAGCCCGTTGAATCAATGTACATCTATTATATTTTATTCTTTCTACCCTCATTTATTTTTTTTCAGATTAGGAGAGTCCAGCTGTGGTGAAGGAGTGAATAAAAACCGTATTTAACTACTCCATTAAGAGAGACTTGTCTTAGTCTCAATAAATACGTATGGAGATAGCAATAAAAAAAAGAAAAAAAAGAAGTACCTGTATGTCATTTGGTTGTACGAGATTTACACACACACACACACACACACACACACACACACACGTTTATTCTTGTCCTTCCCCTCGTCGCCGGGACGACAGCGCCATACCAGTTTTCCAATGTGCTTTTCCATCTCTTGCCATTTTTCTGCCATTCTCCCTGTTTCCCCTTGTTTGCATTATTTCCGCTCTGTTGTCTCTCATATACTGGGTAAAAGGGATGTTTTGTGGGTCTCCTGATGGAATGTATTTAAAAAAAAGAATCCACTCTTTTGATCCTAATATTTACTTTTCACGTTTTCAGCTGTAGAAGCATTGCTATTGGACGTAGAAAGCTATGGCCTCTTTGGGCGTAATCTTCAGATGAATCCCTATCGGAAGTGTGCCATCCATTTTTTCCCCTCTCTCCTTTAGTTTTCGAGTGTCAACCCTGCGAAGTTTCGCCTCAGCTTCCCCAGCAACCAGTACGAGTATCTAAAAATGCCCGCTTAGTTCTTCAGCAGCCTGATGGATTGAATGAAAGTTTGCAGGCTTATAGACATTGACTAGAACTACAGCTTCCTACTGTACACCTATGTGCTACAATGGCCAGGTCAGGGATCAAAGGTCATCAAATGCGACATCGGTGAAAATAGCTAAAATGACGACTATATTTGCACAAAATGATAAGGTTCCGAAGATTATTAAGCCAGGGCCATGATTCATGAGTGGAACGATGCCTGGAGTACCTCCATGTAGAAATGACTTTCATTGTTGGAACTCACTTCCGGTCGCTGACAAAGCTTGGTCCGCTTAGAGCTGGCCATTGTCACCTACTGTCTTGTTCCTGTATTTGTCTGCTAAACATAAATCTTTAACAAACTACACTTGCACCTGTAATTATATATTCGTACACATCCACACCTGTCAGTGATTGTATATTGACACATCCACACCTGTCAGTAATTCTATATCCACGCACATCCACACCTGTCAGTAATTGTATATAAACACACATCCACACATGTCAGTAATTGTATATCCACACACATCCACATCTACGAGTAATTGTACATTCATACACATCCACACCTGTCAGTAAATTATATACACACACACCCATGCCTGTCAGTAATTGTGTAGCCACACAGATCCACACCTTTCAGTAATTGTATATCAACACATCCACATCTGACAGTAATTTATATTCTACACATCCACACCTGACAACAGTTGTACATCCACACACATCCACACCTGTCAGTAACTGTATCTTGACACATCCACACCTTTCAGTAATTGTATATCTACACGCATCCACACCTGTCAGTAATTGTATATCCACACACATACACACTTCTCAGTAATTGTATATCCACACACATCCACACTTTAACTAAGTCTGTCCATCTGTTTCTGTGCACCCATTCATATATTAATTTTGTTGTTTCCAGTCTGTTCAGCTATCCATCTATCCATCTGTTTATACTATCTTACTGTTCATCTGTTTATCCACCAATTCATCCCTCCGTCCGTCCCCTGTCTGAACTATCATCCGTGTAACATTCATCAGTCTATACATATATATATGTGTATGTCTATCCTTTTTTATTACATACAGTGTATACTACCTGTATTCCTGTCAATGTGTGTTTGTCGATCCTTCCCCTAATCCATACCACCAGTCCACCACCTGCATCTCACTTGCCTACCTGCCTGCCTCACAGTAATCTCAGACACTGTAACTACATCCCTGCATTAATTAACAATGCCTCTCTCCTTCCCTCCCCCCACACACATGCACAAACCTCTTGTTTCGTGCAAATTGCCCACATACAACACTCTTGTTTCCTCACACTAAATTTTCCATAGTGTCCTCGTGTGCAGCTCGTATTCCCTAATTTTTCCTACGTTATACCCAAACTTTATTGGACGTGGAATTTCTTCCAGATTTCACCCTCTTTCATTTGAAAATTCTACAATATTGCCCCACACATTTATCTACATTATTCTCAGATATTCATCATATATTTTTCTACAGAATAAAAAAGTGTCCTCATTGATGATTTAGCTACACGAGTATGTGAATATTATGAGTTGTTGTTTTTGATGTTGCTGTTGTTGTTGGAGGCTTCCTCTTGAGTGCAGATGTCCAAATTTGGTTGTTGTAAATATTGTTGATGATGCTGACCCAGGCGGGAGAGGAACTTCAGTGGCTATTTTTACACTCCTAATGTTATCATGTCCACGCTGTGCCAGCATACAATCTTCTTCACAGCCTGCTTCATTATTGTGTGGCTTGCGACACAAATTCTTTACCTGGACGTTAGTGGAATGGAAAAGCTGATGTTTTCAATACATGACGCCAAGAAGAAGTAACTCTTACCTGTATCATATCAACGAAATTTTCACCTGCTGGTGGTCCGTTAACAGGGGAAAGTTGATACTGAATCCACTTATTGTATATTAGGTTAACCTTGCGTTCATCGTGTTTAAGGCTCAGACGTGAGTGCTTTTATTAATATTAGTTTAAAGATACGGGGCGCAAATGTCGGTGATGAGAGACCGAAGGTGATTGCAAGTAGTGTTATCAGTAAATATTAACTGTGACAGTACATGGTCACCTTATGTCCTGCTTTTTGCACTATCTTATCATTCATCCATCTTCTCATCTGCCTTATCTCTCAATCTTTAACTCTCCCGCTCATCATTCGTACATTTCTACTGCTTCATTTTATGCTCCGTTCTCTTCCTCCCTCCCCCCCCCCTCCTCCTCCTCTCCGTCTTTCCAACGTGCTACCTCACACATTCTCACCATATATACTCAGTACCCCAGCATCTATCCAGTGTGCTATCACCCCCATTCTTGCCATATATACCCAATACCCCAGCATTTCTCCAGTGTACACCTGTTTTCCCCATATATCACTATCGTTGCCATCGACAAGCCTTTCCAGAAGTGTGTTAGATTGTAGGGATTTTAAGAAGGATAGAATGTGCGTTGTTTTGTCGTCGATGGCAGGAAAAAGATAAAAATGAGTCTGGGGTTTGATTGCAGTTTATATCTTAAGAGGGAGTATGTCACAAGAGCAGTACTGAGATGAGAGCGGTTTTATGCTTGCTGACTCTGCGCGCTCTGTTCCTGCCTTTCCCCACTCTCTCTCTCTCTCTCTCTCTCTCTCTCTCTCTCTCTCTCTCTCTCTCTCTCTCTCTCTCTCCTAACCTCTTCTGCCCTGTCTCTCCATTTTCCCCTGTATATGACTGGTTGTGTCATGCGTACGGGCACGTGTGTGAAACTTTCCATGCCTGTGGGAGTTTCCGTCAGGCATCATGCTGTGCTGTGTGTGAAAATCCTAGCTTGAGAATGTGCAGTGATGGTTCCTCTAGACCTCTTGCTTAGGCACAACTTTCTTCTAACCTCTATATTACATATTAACATTATATACGTTATTATTGTCGTGGCACACGACTATAAGGTTGTCAGTATCGTACCCTGGCAACCTACCATTCAAAAGTGTGTCCGATTTCGTATCATATTATACACGAATTTTATTATGCACGAATATATTATACACGAATATTATTGTACACAAACGTATTATACACGAATTACATGCGCTTCATATTATACACAAAATCAGAGGCACATTTGAATGGTATGTTGCCAGGGCACGATAATAACAATCTTAGAGTTGCGTGCCGCGACATATTGCTATTATGTAGCTTGTTATAATATTCTAGTGTCCTGACATCGCTCAGTCACGCCTAGCTGGCGTACCTACAACAGCATGTAGTAACAAATTACATATTCTGTCATAACCTATTAATACATGGTATTCAACACAGTATTGTAGACACAACAATATATATATATACTGTATATATGTGCCGGGAGGGGGTTGGTGATAGCTAACACCCTCTTCAGGCACAAAATGATCCACATGTATATGTGGCGAGTGATGAGAAGGGTGGATGATGAACTGATGAAAGGAAGGCAATGATTGCTTATGTGTGTGTGGATGAAAAGATGCCAAGATATGTAATGGATGCAAGAACATATAGAGGTTGGGGGAGTGGACTTTCTGATCACCACCAAGTGGTGGTCAGAATCAAGGTCCAAGTAAAGTGGAGAGATAAAAGAAGGGAAGGACGGGAGGAAGGAGCATAGGCAAGGAGAGTGGAAAGATTACAAGAGGATGAGAAAAAGTCAGAATACAAGAGAGAGGTGGTGGAACGATTGAGTAAAAAAGAATTGGAGCAGATGGCGGACGTGGAAGGTCTGTACAAGATATTCACAGAAGAAATATGTGCAGCATGTGAGGTGGTGTGTGGGGTGAAGAGAAGACGAAAGGGGATGCAGGGAACAGCATGGTGGAATGTTGAGACAGGCTGTGTTACAAAAGAAAAAAAAACATATAATGAGTGGATGAGAAATAGGGGCGTGGAAGAAGATGAGAGAAAGAAGAGTTATATGTAGAAAGGAAGAGAGAGGTGAGAAGATTAGTAAGAGAGAGTAAGAAGAGAGTGGATGAGGAATTTGGAAGGAATTTGAGTGTCAAGTGGAGGGAATGTAAGAAAATGTTCTGGAAAGAGGTAAAGAGAGTCAGACAGCATGGCAGTGAAGTTAGTAAGGGAGTTTAAGATAAAAATGGTAGATTACTAGTTGAGAATTGAGAAAAAGTGAGCGGATGAAGAGAACACTTTAATGAATTGACGAACATAGGGAATGAAAGTAATGCGAGTATAAGTGGCTGGGGAATGGCTGGTAGAAGGAGGGAGGTGAGAAGACAGGAAAAAATCAGTAGGATGGAAGTTGTGGAAGCAATGAAGGAAGATAAAATGGGGAAAGCCCCAGGAATTGATGGAATGTGTGGTGAAATGCTGAAGAAGCATGGGGGTGAGATAGTAGTAGAATGGATGTGGAAGATGTGCCGATTGGCCTGGGAGGAAGGTAGAATCCCGAAGGATTTGAAGTCAGGCATTATTATTCCCTTCTACAAAGAGAAAGGAGAAAAAGAAGTATATGGTAATCACAGGGACATTTGTCTTCTTAGTGTAATAGGAAAAGTATACGATAGGATACTTATTGACAAAGTTAGGGAAATAACAGAGGAATTAGTTGGAGAAGAACAGGGAAGGGAAGAGGTTGTGTAGATCAGATATTCATTCTTAGATCTCTAGTGGAAAAGTTTCTAGAGAACGGAAAGAAGTTGTATGCGGCCTTCATGGATTTGGAGAAAGCATATGACAGGGTCGATAGACAAGGATTGTGGAAAGTATTAAGAACATAATTATGGAGTAGATGGGAAGTTGTTGAATCCTATGTAAAGTATGTATGAGGGTGCTAAGGCTGCAGTGCGTGTGGATAGTGAACTGAGTGAGCTTTTCTATTGGAAGGTTGGATTGAAACAAAGATGTGTCATGTCTCCGTGGTTGTTCAGTCTGTATATAGCTGGGGTTATAAAAGAGATACAAGGTAGGGTGGTGGATGTTGGAGTGGCCCTAATGAGAGAGGGCAGTGTTTGGAAACTCCCTGTATTGTTGTTTGCAGATGATACTGTTTTGTTAATTGAAGACGAAGGGGGGGCTGCAAGGCTTGGTGGATGAGTTTGGGAAAGTGTGTAAGAAACGGAATCTAAAGGTGAATGTAGGGAAAAGTAAAGTTACGGTATTCGAGAGAGGTGAAGTCAGTGAATGTACGGCGAGGTTGGATGATGAGGAAATGGAAAATGTAAGTACGTTTAAGTACTTGGGTAGTGTGATGAGTAGGGATGGAAGGTTGGAGGGTGAAATGCTTGAAAGGGTACAACAAAGAAGAAAGGTTGCTGGTTCCTTGAAGGCAGTGATAAGAAACAGGGAAGTGAGCATGGAAGTGAAAAAGTTACATGACAGTATTGTGATACCAAATCTAACGTATGGAAGTGGAGCTTGGACGTTGTTGGAAGGACACAAGTCAAGAGTGAGAGCAGTGGAAATGAGTTATTTGAGAGAAACCTGTGAAGTCGCATCGAGAGAAAAACTGACAAATGAGGATGTGAAGGAGCGTTGTGGTGTGGATGTAGATGTGATAGGAAGCTGTAGGAGAAAAACAATGAGGTGGTTTGGGCATGTGGAGAGGATGGAGAGTGAGAGACTGATGAGAAGAGCGTATGCGAGTGATGTGGAGGGGGAGAGAGGGAGGGGAAGGCCAAGGATGAGATGGAGGGATGGAATGGAGAGGTATTTGAGAGAAGGGGGTGTGAACTGGGAGCAGGGAAGTGAAATGGCGGGGGACAGGATGACGTGGAGGGAATTTGTTTGTGGCCACCCCGTATAAGGGATTAAGGCGTCTGGCAATAGATAGATAGATAGTATGTACAACATTAACTATATACACTCACTTGGTGCTTGTTTGTACCTGTGGTGGACAATGTATGTGTCAGCACTGTGTGGGAATGTTTGTCCTCACAGTTGTGTGAAAGAGCTACCCGGTAGTTCATTCTTGCTAACTTCATTCGTGTTGGCAACTTTCTTTCCCTCTCTTCCGGATTTTCCTTGTAATTTGATCCGTCTGGTCCCACTAGATAACTGTTTATTACAGTTCTTTTAATCGCTCACTGGGTTAATATGATTGTATATTTTATTTATCGCTTTGGAAATGGAATGTTGCCTAGTTGTAGACATGAAACACTTACTTTATGTATGAATGCTCTAGTAAATGAATGTATATAAATAGTATATAATTGTTATTGTTGCTGCAAGTACATAGTGATTGACTTAACGTAATAAATTGAAGTAGGTATATGTACACAAGTTGTAACTATAAAGCACGTATTATATGTCTATGCAGAATGTTTGTCTGTCACTGTGTTTATCACTGTGTATTGTATATAAATGAACTAAATATTCAACACACGAATTATAACTGTGGTGGGAATGATGAGTGTGGTGGTGATGGCGGTGTCAGATACTGGTTGATGGACGTGTTATGGTTTCTCAGCAAATACTGGCACAACACAAGTTGACTCCTCATTCTGGTAGTTGTTGATGGTGGTGATGGAGTGGCGGTGAGTAATGGTAAGTGTGGTGTGTGAGGTGAGTGGTGAGTCAGGGCTGGTTCTGGTCGTTGCTTCATTGTCTCTCCCATCATCCCTGAATCAGTGCCTCCTCACTCTCTGCTTCTTAACTTGTAGTGCCTGTAATTACTTGATCGCGGAATTGTAGGCTTCTTGACATGCTCTTGGTTTTTTGTAAAGTGTTTAATTGTAGTTTCTTGGTGTATGATGTGAACTTGTAGCTGATGCTGGTTACCGTCTCACCTGCTTGTAGTTCACTTATAGGATAATAGTACTGTATCTTTTAATTGTAGAGTTGAATATTAAAAAGTATCTTGTTTTGATTATACAGATGAATCTTAAATTGTTCGTTGATTGTTGATAGAGACGTTAATCGGCTTTCATTTATCGCTGTTGTTTACCGTTGTAGCAGTTCCTGAGAGTCTTCTGCTGCATAGGTGTAATTTTGATTGATGACTGTTGCTTTCAGATGTGGCTTGTTTTGTGGTAATCGTAAATACTTGTAGTTTATCGTGAATCGTAGAACTGAAGCTCTTGGCTGAACAGAATTTTCGTAGCTGGATGTTGAATGTCGATAATATTGTGAGATGTAAATAGAATTTATTGTTGTTTGCTGGTTCGCTGCTTGCCCCCAGTGTCGATTTACATAGTTGTAGATAGAAGAAGAGATTGGGAGGTTGGTTGTAATTGTAGATCGTCTAACCACTGCCAGTTTAAAGTTGTAAGGCGTTGTATGGCTCGAACTTGTGGTTTTTGTGTCTGTCTTGATAATATAGACTCAACTGTAGAATTGTAGACGTGGTTCTCACGATTACTGCCATCAAATAAAATATCATAGCCATCGCCGAGCTTTTCCAAAAGTGTGTTTGACTGTAGGGATTTGAAGAATAGATGGCAGGAGAAAGATAAAGGTGAGTCTGGGGTTTCATTGCAGTTTATTTCTCCAAAGTGAGTACCTCACAAGATCAGTTCTGAGGTGAGAGTGGTTTTATGCTTGCTAGCTATTTACTCGTGCTCTGTTCCTGCCTTGCCTCTCTCTCTCTCTCTCTCTCCTAACCCCTTCTGCCCTGTCTCTCCCATTTCCCCTGCACATGATTGGTTGTCATGTGTACGGGCACGTGTGTGAAACTTTCCAAGCCTGTGGGAGTTTCCATCAGGTGT
Organism: Coenobita brevimanus; assembly: GCF_032717465.1. NCBI lineage: Eukaryota > Metazoa > Arthropoda > Malacostraca > Decapoda > Coenobitidae > Coenobita > Coenobita brevimanus. Next base: position 16,336,948 of record NC_136970.1, on the reverse strand, counting down.
CATACTGTGCTGTGTGTGAAATTCCTAGCTTGAGAATGTGCAGTGTTGGTTCCTTTAGACCTCTTGCTTAGGCACGACATTCTTCTAACCTCTATATTACATATTAATGATATATACTTTACTAGGTATTACGTAGTGTGTTATGTTTTAGTGTCCTGACGTCACCCCTATTCTCACCATATATACTCAGCACCCTAGCATCTATCCAGTGTGCTATCCCCCCATATATACTCAACACCCCAGCATCTATCCAGTGTGCTATCACCCCCATATATACTCAACACCCCAACGTCTCTCCAGTGTGCTAACACCCCCATATATACTCAACACCCCAGCATCTCTCCAGTGTGCTAACACCCCCATATATACTCAACACCCCAACATCTCTCCAGTGTGCTAACATCCCCATATATACTCAGCACCCCAGCATCTCTCCAGTGTGCTAACAACCCCATATATACTTAGCACCCCAGGATCTCTCCAGTGTGCTATCACCCCCATATATACTCAGCACTCTGGTCAGTGGGCGTGTTGGTAGATAACAGCGTTGTTGGGGAGTCAATGGCACAACAAAATGGATATTTTGTGTCTCTGATTTTATGGCTGCCTTGCTGTTGTACACCCTCCTGATAGTTTACATTTTGCTGCAGTGTTGTACCTTGCTTGTTTGTTCCGTGTGATTTTAAGTTTCATTTTGATAATATGATGTTGTAGGAGTATTTGATGGTTTATACTGTATACTGGTGCAGTGTTTTAACTTTGTTTTATTCTTATATAGCTGAAGTGTCATTTAGATGCTGCTGTATGTTAAATTGTTTAATGGTTTATATATTAGTATTGTACAGTAGCTTGGTTTTTGTTTTGTGTAGTTTTAAGTTTCACTAAGTAAATGCGATGTTGCAGGGATGTTTGATGGTTTATTTTTTGATACTGTGCTACAACCTGACTTAGTTATATTTATTTATTTGTATATTTATTTATTCATTTTTGCTGTAGCTCAATATTGATAGCTTCTTAGCACAGATGGAAGGTTTTGTTTTGTTTTGTTTTTATTTTGGTAATTTGATTTAATAGTTATTTTAATGTTTGACTGCATTATGCATTGTGTGTTGTTCTGATTAGCTTAGGCTCAGTGATAACGGTTTATAAAATTTTCCGTAGCTTTACTTTTTTCTTTTTTGTTTTGTGTTCTCTCTTTGATTCTGTCGTTAGTTTAGGAATTGTTTGTGTTCACGTTTAGGAATTGTTTGTGTTTAGAGCGTTCATTTTTTTCCTCGCTAAGTTCATTTTATTTGAGTGCACGTATTGCTTTTGTGTACTGTGTGTATGGTATTGATCGTTTTAGCGCTGTCTTTTTCCTGTCGAGAGAGAGAGAGAAAATCTTTACTCTTTCCCCTCCCTCTATGTCTTTTCCCTCCCTTTCTGTTCCCTTCCCCTCCCTCCATCTCATTTTCCTCCCTAAGCCAATTTTCACATCATCTGTTTTGCTTGTATGTGCGCTTCCTCAGTAACCCAATTTTTCTTCCTTATTCTGTGCCTTTTACTCTCAATTTTTCTCCAATATTGTTGTCTTGTCCTCTCTCTACTCCTGTAAATAAAATCTGTAACAGTAATTTAGCCAGTTATTTATTTATCTGTTTTTTACTTTTTTATTTTTTATTTTAGTAAACTGACTCATACATGTATTACTGATCGCTTGTTCTTTCTTCGATAAATGTTCATATATTTTATAAGTCACAATATATGTTATTTGGTTGACCTCTTTTTATTTATTTTATTTATTTTGTCTTCTATTCGTGTTACTGAGGTTGTTTCCTTTCTCCTTCATCTTGCATCTCTTTTCATTTTTAGCGAGCCTTTCCCTTTCCCTCGTTATTTTGTTTATGTGTTTTTTTTCATCTTCTGTGTTCATATTATCCACTTAACAGTATTTCACAACTTTTTGTTTTCCTTATGTATTTTTTTTTCTCCACCTTCCCGCTGTAGCATGGTAATTTTGCCTTATTATTCTAGTTACGGTCATATCTTCATAATTGGTATTTCCAGACGATTATATCAGAAGACACTTACCGATATAGAGGAGTTAGATACAACCTTCATTAACCCCTTCACTACAAAAGGACTGTCGTAAACTGAATAAAATAATTTGCAGGCAACAAGAACGAAATAATTATGACGTCGTTTCGTTGAATAGAGTAGTTAGTTTACTCTCATATTTTCCCACACCGTGACATGGTCTTTTATTCTCTCTCCAACTGCAGTCTTTTATCTTTGGTGTCTTTCTTTCCTTTTTATCGCCCTTTTGCTATCTCCTTCATCTCGCCTTTGATAATTGTGTGCAGTAATAGGTTTTCTCTCAGTCTCACTCCTCCTCTTTTACCTTTTCCTAGCATCATTATTTATAATCATTTTTTTTTTTTTCATACCACGTACACGCCTGCAATGCAAAAGAGAAACACTTATAAAGCTGTGAGTAAATTCTGGCTGTGTGTGTGTGTGTGTGTGTGTGTGTGTGTGTGTGTGAGAGAGAGAGAGAGAGAGAGAGAGAGAGAGAGAGAGAGAGAGAGAGAGAGAGAGACAGACAGACAGACAGACAGAGACAGAGACAGAGACAGAGAGACAGAGAGGCAAAGTACGTAAATGTAAAGGAAGAATGAGCGAGGAATGATAGAAAAAAGTATGTACTGAATCTTATGAGTGAGAGTGAAAGGGGGAGGGAGGAAATGTGAGCCTACTGCGGAGAATAAGGAGGGAGTGAGAGGAGAGAGTGTGTGTGTGGTGTGAGAGAGAGGAGAGAGATGGAAAGAGTGAAAGGAGAAGCATGAGGTGAGCGAGAGGAGGGATGTGTGTGTGGGTGTGAGCGGGAACAAAAAGATGGAGACGGTGAGGAGAAATCGGACGCGAGTGAAAGGAGGGACGTGTGTGTGGGTGTGAAAGGGAGAAAAGAGAGATGGAGGGAGTGAGGGGAGAAACAAGAGGTGAGGCGTGGTGAAGGGAGGAGGTGTGTGTGTGTGTGTGTGTGTGTGTGTGTGTGCCTGCGCGATAGGGTAATGCAATACTTACAGGAGTGACTCAGTTTAACACACTGAAGAAGGGGAGAATGTTCTTTGTTCTTGTCATGGATGGCAGGAGAAAGATAAAGATGAGTCTGGGGTTTGATTGCAGTTTATTTCTTCAAAAGGAGTATCTCACAAGAGCAGTACTGAGGTGAGAGTGGTTTTATGCTTGCTAACTCCTCGTGTTCTGTTCCTGCCATGCCCCACCGTCTCTCTCTCTCTCTCTCTCTCTCTCTCTCTCTCTCCTAACCTCTTCTGCCCTGTCTCTCCCATTTCCCCTTTTTAAGACTGCTTGTGTCATGTGTATGGGCACGTGCGTGAAACTTTCCAAGCCTGTGGGAGGTCCCATCAGGTGTCCTACTGTACTGTGTGTGAAATTCCTAGCTTGAGAATGTGCAGCGTTGGTTCCTCCAGACCTCTCGTTAGGCACGACTTTCTTCTAACTTCTATATTACATATTAATGATATATACGTTACTAGGTATTATGTAGTGTGTTATGATATTTTTAGTGTCCTGACATCACCCCTATTCTCACCATATATACTCAGCACCCCATCATCTACCCAGTGTGCTATCCCCCTATATATACTCAGCACCTCGGCATCTATCCAGTGTGCTATATCTCCCCATATATACTCAACACCCCAGCATCTCTCCAGTGTGTTATCACCCCCATATATACTCAGCACTCAAGCATATCTTCAGTGTTCATACACCCCCATATATACTTAACACCCCAACATCTCACCAGTGTGCTAAGACCCCCATTTATACTTAGCACCCGAGCATCTCCCCAATGTGCCATCATCCCCATATATACTCAGCACCCCAGCATCTCTCAAGTGTTCATACACCCCTATATATGCTTAACACCCCAGCATCTCACCAGTGTGCTAACACCTCCATATCAGAACCCTAGCATTGCCCCAGTGTGATATCACCACCATATTCGGCACTCTGGTCAGTGGGCGTGTTGGTAGATCACAGTGTTGTCGGGGAGTCAATGGCACAACAAAATGGATATTTTGTGTCTGATTTTATGGCTGCCTTGCTGTTGTACACCCTCCTGATAGTTTATATTTTGCTGCAGTGTTGTACCTTCCTTGTTTGTTCCGTGTGATTTTAAGTTTCATTTTGATGATGTGATGTTGTAGAAGTATTTGATGGTTTATATACTTATGCAGTGTTTTAACTTTGTTTTATTCTTATATAATTTAAGTAATCAGTGCAATCACTGATTGCATTGCGCAGTTGACCCTTGTGCGGTGTGATGCGGTGAGGATCTGTCCGTTCTCCCCTTTGGGGCTAAGATGCAAATGAATGTGTTTGAATGGATGAGTAAATGGAGAGTGAGTCGTCCTGTCTCGGCTACCTCCCTTTCCTTGGGGGAAGCAGCCTAGGTATATAGATAGATAGATAGATAATTTAAGTTTTATTTTGATATTACTGCATATTAAATTGTTTAATGGTTTATATTTTAGTACTGTACAGTAGCTTGGTTTTTCTTTTGTGTAGTTTTAAGTTTAACTAAGTAGATGTGATGTTGCAGGGATTTTTGATGGTTTGTTTTTTGATGTTGTGCTATAGCTTGACGTAATTATATTTATTTATTTGTATATTTATATATTCATTTTTGTTGCAGCTCAATATCAATAGCTTCTTAGCACAGATGGAAGGTTTCGTTTTGTTGTTTTGTTTTTATTTTGGTAATTTGATTTAACAGTTATTTTAATGTTTGACTGCATTATGATTTGTGTGTTGTTTTGATTAGCTTAGGCTCAGTGATAACGGTTTTAAAGTCTTCCGTAGCTTTACTTTTTTCTTTTTTGTTTTGCGTTTTCTCTTTGATTCTGTCGCTCGTTTAGGAATTGTTTGTGTTCACGTTTAGGAATTGTTTGTGTTTAGGGTGTTTTTTTTTCTCTCTCTCTCGCTAAGTTAATTTTACTTGAGTGCACGTATTGCTTTAGTGTTCTGTGCGTATGGTATCGTTCGTTTTAGCGCTGCCTTTTTCCCGTCGAGAGAGAGAGAAAATCTTTACTCTTTCCCCTCCCTCTATGTCTTTTCCCTCCCTTTCTGTTCCCTTCCCCTCCCTCCATCTCATTTTCCTCCCTAAGCCAATTTTCACATCATCTGTTTTGCTTGTATGTGCGCTTCCTCAGTAACCCAATTTTTCTTCCTTATTCTGTGCCTTTTACCCTCAATTTTTCTCCAGTATTGTTGTCTCGCCCTCTCTCTACTCCTGTAAATAAAATCTGTAACAGTAATTTAGCCAGTTATTTATTTTTTTAATTTTTTAATTTTTTTATTTTTTTAGTAAACTGACTCATACATGTATTACTGATGGCTTGTTCTTTCTTCGATAAATGTTCATATTTTTTATAAGTCACAATATATGGTATTTGGTTGACCTCTTTTTATTTATTTTTATTTTTTGTCTTCTATTCGTATTACTGAGGTTGTTTCCTTTCTCCTTCATCTTGCATCTCTTTTCATTTTTAGCGAGCCTTTCCCTTTCCCTCGTTATTTTGTTTATGTGTTTTTTTTCATCTTCTGTGTTCATATTATCCACTTAACAGTATTTCACAACTTTTTGTTTTCCTTATGTATTTTTTTTTCTCCACCTTCCCGCTGTAGCATAGTAATTTTGCCTTATTATTCTAGTTACGGTCATATCTTCATAATTGGTATTTCCAGACGATTATATCAGAAGACACTTACCGATATAGAGGAGTTAGATACAACCTTCATTAACCCCTTCACTACAAAAGGACTGTCGTAAACTGAATAAAATAATTTGCAGGCAACAAGAACGAAATAATTATGACGTCGTTTCGTTGAATAGAGTAGTTAGTTTACTCTCATATTTTCCCACACCGTGACATGGTCTTTTATTCTCTCTCCAACTGCAGTCTTTTATCTTTTGTGTCTTTCTTTCCTTTTTATCGCCCTTTTGCTATCTCCTTCATCTCGCCTTTGATAATTGTGTGCAGTAATAGGTTTTCTCTCAGTCTCACTCCTCCGCTTTTACCTTTTCCTAGCATCATTATTTATAATCATTTTTTTTTTTTCACACCACGTACACGCCTGCAATGCTAAAGAGAAACACTTATAAAACTGTGAGTAAATTCTGGCTGTGTGTGTGTGTGTGTGTGTGTGTGTGTGTGTGTGTGTGTGTGTGTGAGAGAGAGAGAGAGAGAGAGAGAGAGAGAGAGAAACAGGGAGGCAAAGTACGTAAATGTAAAGGACGAATGAGCGAGGAATGATAGAGAAAAGTATGTACTGAATCTTATGAGTGAGAGTGAAAGGGGGAGGGAGGAAATGTAAGCCGACTGCGGAGAATGAGGAGGGAGTGAGAGGAGACAGCGTGTGTGTGGTGTGAGAGAGAGGAGAGAGATGGAAAGAGTGAAAGGAGAAGCATGAGGTGAGTGAGAGGAGGAATGTGTGTGTGGGTGTGAGCGGGAGCAGAAAGATGGAGAGGGTGAGGAGAAATCGGACGCGAGTGAAAGGAAGGACGTGTGTGTGGGTGTGAGAGGGAGAAAAGAGAGATGGAGGGAGTGAGGGGAGAAGCAAGAGGTGAGGCGTGGTGAAGGGAGAAGGTGTGTGTGTGTGTGTGTGTGTGTGTGTGTGTGTGTGTGTGTGTGTGCGCGCGCGCGATAGGGTAATGCAATACTTACAGGAGTGACTCACTTTAACACTCTGAAAGTTTTTTGTGTTTGTCCTGGACATTATACTAACACGAGGTGGCACTGATAAAACCAGACGGTTCCACTGCTTTGATATACAAACGTTCCTAAACTCCCACCCTATCCCCCAAAGAGAGGATGATGAACTGCAGGAGTTTAGCATATTCAGCCTGCTGTCCACCGGGTTCACATTTCAGATGAGTTTTAGCCACGACAACAGCAATAACAACATAACCCATAAGCTAAGGCCATATAACTGTGCGTTTACTGTGGGTACATATATTGTAACTAAATATATATGATCTAATAGTAGCAAGTAATAAAAAGATATTACGGTAATAAACCAGCTACATGAATTATCAGCAGCTTAACCCTTTCACTGTGTAAAGTATCTCTGGTGAATAAAGTTGCCCGGAAGTATCCAGGATAAAATACCTAAATTCCATCATTGTACTGAAAAGATTGTAGATTTTGTTTTTCGTAAGACTGCACAGTTTTCTTTTGATGAATAAAGTTGCCTGTTGTTACTGAGAATGCAGTTAGACTGAACATGGTGGTGTATTAAAGCGGCGAGAACGTCAACATTAGGTGGTGGCAATCAATGAACACCGTCCCCCCTCCCACCCGCCTCTCGACAGTGCCAGTATTTATTTTGCTGCTGTGCTAATTACTTATTTTGAGGGCGACCGCCACTTAACATATCAGAGACTGGCAAATACAGGGTTTGTTTTACTTGATCAAGTGAAAAAGGATCCCGGGAATATAATTCCCCTGAGTACGTGCCCCGTTGCAGTGTTAATAACGTTACGTTGTTGACAAGACGACCACTCAACAAAGCAATGCCCGACTGACACAAACTTTTTATTAGCAGATTCGGTTTACATTGTGACTTGCTGACCCACTTCCCCATGGTGTCTGGATGTTACCTCTCGCTTGACCTCTCAGTAATGTAACGATGGCAGCAACTATTATTATTATTATTTTTTTTTTTTGAGGGGGGGAGGGGGAACATTATTGAAAAAATATCTTAGTGTCTCTATGAACGGTTTCGCTGAATAGAAAGTGCTTTGAATGAATTTATATAACATCTACCTCTCAGACTTCATAATGCCCGACGCTTAATGCTATGAGGGGATAGTTGCATAAAAACTTGTTCTTCTTCTTCTTCTCCTTTCGGCTCTCCCCTTAGGGGTCGCCACAGCGGATCACCCGCCTCCATCTTACTCTGTCTTCTGCATCTTCTTCTTTTACACCTACCACCCGCATGTCCTTCACTACATCCATAAACCTTCTCTCTGGCCTTCCTCTCTTTCTCCTGCCTGGTAACTCCAATTCCAGCATCCTCCTCCCGACATACTCCTCATCCCTCCTCCGCACATGTCCAAACCATCTCAGTCTCGTCTCTCTAGCTTTGTCCCCAAACTGACTTACGTGCGCTGTCCCTCTAATATGTTCATTTCTAATTTTGTCCAACCTCGTCACTCCTAGTGAAAAACGCAACATCTTCAATTCTGCTACCTCCAACTGTGCCTCCTGTCTTTTTGTCAGTGGTACTGTCTCCATTCCGTATAACATGGCTGGCCTTACTACAGTCTTATAAACTTTCCCTTTCATTTCTGCAGAGACCCTTCTCTCACAGATCACTCCTGTCATCTTTCTCCACCCACTCCATCCCGCCTGCACTCTCTTTTTTACCTCTCTACCACACTCTCTGTTACTTTGAACAGTTGATCCCAAGTATTTGAATTCATCTACTTTTCCTTCTTCTAGACCTTGCAGCCTATAGATTAAAAAATTCTCCTTAAGTCAAGTAATATCCTAACATTTAAAAGGGAAATGAAAAATAATTTGTTAGGTCAGCAATACAGTAAATACAATAAACATAATTTTGTAATAATTTAGGGTAGAACAAAAGCACCATAAGCTATGATACAATTAATGCATAGTATGTGTATGTGTTCCTCATAACGCTTCCTATCACATCCACATCAAAGAACCAGCAAGCAGTGATAAGAAACAGGGAAGTGAGCATGGAAGTGAAAAAGTTACTACATGACAGTATTGTGATACCAACTCTAACTTACGGAAGTGAAGCTTGGACGTTGTTGGAAGGACACAAGTCAAGAGTGAGAGCCGTGGAAATGAGTTATTTAACAGGAGCCTGTGGAGTCACATGGAGAGACAGGCTGACGAATGAGGATATAAAGGAGCGTTGTGGTGTTGATGTGGATGTGATAGGAAGCGTTATGAGGAACACACTGAGGTGGTTTGGCCATGTGGAGAGGATGGAGGGTGAAAGACTGACAAAGAGAGTGTATGTGAGTGAGGTGGAGGGGGAAAGAGGGAGGGGGAGGCCGAGGATGAGATGGAGAGATGGGGTGGAGAGGTATATGAGAGAGGGGGGTGTGAGTTGGGAGCAGGGGAGTGAAATGGCGGGGGACAGGGCGACTTGGAGGCGATTTGTTTGTGGCCACCCCAAACGGGATTGAGGCGTCTGGCAATAGATAGATAGATAGATGTGTATGTGTGTGAATGTAAATGTGTAGCTGTGTGTGTGTGTGTGTGTGTGTGTGTGTGTGTGTGTGTGTGTGTTTTGAGAATATATATATATGTACATTGTGTATGTATGTATGTATATGGGTATATATGTATGTGTATGTATATGTATATGTGTGTATATATGTATATGTATGTGTGTGTATATATGTATATGTATGTGTGTGTATATATGTATATGTATGTGTGTGTATATATGTATATGTATATGTATGTGTGTGTTTGTATATGTATATGTATATATATGTAAATGTATATTTATGTATATGTGTGTGTGTATGTGTATGTATGTATATGTATGTGTATGTGTATATGTATGTGGGTATACTGTATATGTGCACATGTGTGTATGTGAGAATATGGATGTACAAAATATATGTAAAAGTATATGTGTGTATGTATATCGATGTATATGTATTTATTTATGCATGTATATTTCCGATAATCATAAGGTTGTAGTTTATATTTAAATAATTTACTTTTTTCTGATACACATACGATTGTAGCTGGTATTTCCAACCAAAGCAACCACAATTTATATATAGTATTTATAAAAATGTCTGTCAGGGAGCTTAGGCTCGACAGACCGTTGCTTGTTATGTAATGTTCAAATGTATAGCCTACATGGATGTATGACTATAAAGCAATAAACATTTACTTACTTACTTACTTTCTTACGGTTCCCCTGTCATCTCTCTCATGTACACACATGTACTGAGTCTTCTTTCTGCTTACTTTCATTCCTCTTCTTTCCAGTGCATATCTGCATCTCTCAAGCTCTGCCAAGGCTTCCTCCCGGCTCTCACAACATATCACAATGTCGTCCGCAAACATCATTGTCCACGGAGGCTCGTGTCTAATCTCATCTGTCAATCTGTCCATCACCATTGCAAACAAGAAGGTGCTCCAAGTCGATCCTTGATGCAATCCCACCTCCACCTTGAAACCCTCAGTCATTCCTACTGCACATCTCACTGCTGGTACACTATCGTCGTACATGTCCTTCACCACCCTCACGTACTTCTCTGCCACTCCCGACTTTCTCATACAGTACCACAGCTCCTCTCTTGGTACACTATCATAAGCCTTCTCCAAGTCTATAAACACACAATGCAACTCCTTCTGGCCTTCTCTGTACTTCTCCATCACCAGTGTCAAAGCAAATATGGCGTCTATAGTACTTCTCCCTGGCATGAAACCAAATTGCTCCTCGCAGATCCTCACT
>NC_136970.1:16271427-16321427 GCF_032717465.1 Coenobita brevimanus | reverse complement strand
GTGTTGCCAACATAGAGAAAGACGATTAATATTTATAGATGGGGTGGGCGTTGTGTACCCAACGCAAAGAGAGGTATAGATTTTAGAGCAGTGATCAATGTGATGGTTGTGTGTGTGTGTGTGTGTGTGTGTGTGTGTGTGTGTGTGTGTGTGTGTGTGTGTGTGTGTGTGTGTGTGTGTGTGTGTGTGTGTGTGTGTGTGTGTGTGTGTGTGTGTGTGTGTGTGTGTGTGTGTGTGTGTGTGTGTGTGTGTGTTTGTGAGAGAGAGAGAGAATCCAGTTTCTCTCTCTCTCTCTCTCTCTCTCTCTCTAAAGTAGAGTCTGCATTATCTCCTTTCCTCACCTGACATTTCTTATTTTCTCTCCAATTCCTTCTTTTTTTCTTCCTTCTCTCTTCCTCCCCCACACCTGCCTTTTCTTTCTGTCATCTTTAAATGTTTCTTATGTTTTCCTCTTTGTTTCTGATCTGTCTTTGTTCTCATAATTTCTGACTCTCCCTGTGTCACCTCATGTCTTGTCTTTCTGTCTGTTTGAACTGCCCAGCACGCCAGTCTCTTTCTCTGTCACATTTTCTCAGATTTGTCATCTGTTTTTAATGCTCTGATGAAAAAAATCTGCAAAAAATTCATAGTATCACAAATCATTGCTTTACAAGGGCTTGCAATTTAATAAAAAATTATTAATTCGGTAAAATGTTTTAGTTACATGTTCAGGTCAAAATTTAAAGGAAACTAAACACCTCCATAAGACCTGCCCATCCCTTATCCTTAGTTCCGTACCCAGCCCCTTCCCTTATACCCAAGTGTCCTCCTCAGGCCGTCCCCTTATCCCCAGTGCTATTCCCAACCCCCGCTCTTACACCACAGTTCCCTCCCCAACACCTTCCACTATCCCCAGTGTCCTCCCCAGCCCCTTCCTTTATCACCAGTGCCCTGCCCAACCCCTTCCTTTATCACCAGTGCCCTGCCCAACCCCTTCCTTTATCACCAGTGCCCTGCCCAACCCCATCCTTTATCACCAGTGCCCTGCCCAACCCCTTCCTTTATCACCAGTGCCCTGCCCAACCCCATCCTTTATCACCAGTGCCCTGCTCAACCCCTTCCTTTATCACCAGTGCCCTGCCCAACCCCTTCCTTTATCACCAGTGCCCTGCCCACCCCCTTCCTTTATCACCAGTGCCCTGCCCAACCCCTTCCTTTATCACCAGTGCCCTGCCCAACTAATCATTCCCACCTCACACATTCAAACCTATAAGGAATGAAAATCCTACCTTGGAGAACCTTGAGGTGAAGAAGTAGAGGAGAGAGTTAGGAAAAGGATGTGAGGAGATAGAGGAAGAAAGGGGAGTAAGGAGAGAGGTAGAAAAAGGAGATAAGGAGAGAGGGGGAGAAAGGGGATTAGGAGAGAGGGATGAGAAAGAGGATTAGAAGAGAGTGGGGGGAAATGGGATAAGGAGAGAAGTAGAAAAATGGGATGTGGAGAAAGTGGGGAGAATAGGGATAAAGAGAGAGATAGAGAAAGGGTATGTTGAGATAAAAGGAGAAGGGGGATAAGATGAGAGGTAGAAGGGAATAAGGAGAGAAGGAGGAGAAAGGAGATAATTAGAGGGAAGGGAGAAAGGGGATAAGGAAAGAGAGGGGAGAAAGGGGTTAAGCAGGTAGAGGTGGAATAAGAAACGTAGGGTGAAATGAGTGGCGTATGTGTGGATTGGTTTCCCACCTCCAACACACACACTCCTCAAAGAAGAACAAAGAAGGAAAAGTAAAAGAAAGTCAGTAGCATATATCAAGGTTGGTGGTGGTATCAGTTTCCCGCGAGAAAAGCGTTATAAATTTTCTCCACATTTCCTCTGTTTTCTTCGTTTTTCTTTCAAGTGAATAGGTGGATATCAGGAGAGAGAAAAATAGAGAGAGAGAATTATATGTGTGTGGTGTGACCTCGAACAGCGACTTTGCCTTTGGGTTACGTTAGGTTCAAAGGCTGGGGCTCTTGTGTGTGTGTGTGTGTATGTGTAAGCAGTAGAGATAACAGGTGTGAAGGGGTAAGGTGAGAAAAAGAACGGTGTTCAGTATAACGAGGAATGACGTCAGCTGAGAACGGAGGAGGTTGAATTAAAAAAAAAAAAAGTATATGCTAAATACCGTATATTGAACCGTTTTACTGGTGATGATATTGAGAGTGTGATATAGATGGTGACTTTGGCCAGTTGTTAAGGTTTGGTGTGGGTATTTAGTGTGATATAGATGGTGACTTTGGCCAGTTGTTAAGGTTTGGTGTGGGTATTTAGTGTGATATAGATGGTGACTTTGGCCAGTTGTTAAGGTTTGGTGTGGGTATTTAGTGTGATATAGATGGTGACTTTGGCCAGTTGTTAAGGTTTGGTGTGGGTATTTAGTGTGATATAGATGGTGACTTTGGCCAGTTGTTAAGGTTTGGTGTGGGTATTTAGTGTGATACAGATGGTGACTTTGGCCAGTTGTTAAGGTTTGGTGTGGGTATTTAGTGTGATATAGATGGTGACTTTGGCCAGTTGTTAAGGTTTGGTGTGGGTATTTAGTGTGATATAGATGGTGACTTTGGCCAGTTGTTAAGGTTTGGTGTGGGTATTTAGTGTGATATAGATGGTGACTTTGGCCAGTTGTTAAGGTTTGGTGTGGGAATTTAGTGTGATATAGATGGTGACTTTGGCCAGTTGTTAAGGTTTGGTGTGGGTATTTAGTGTGATATAGATGGTGACTTTGGCCAGTTGTTAAGGTTTGGTGTGGGTATTTATTGTGATATAGATGGTGACTTTGGCCAGTTGTTAAGGTTTGGTGTCGGTATTTAGTGTGATATAGATGGTGACTTTGGCCATTTGTTAAGGTTTGGTGTGGGTATTTAGTGTGATGTAGATGGTGACTTTGGCCAGTTGTTAAGGTTTGGTGTGGGTATTCAGTGTGATATAGATGGTGACTTTGGCCAGTTGTTAAGGTTTGGTGTGGGTATTTAGTGTGATATAGATGGTGACTTTGGCCAGTTGTTAAGGTTTGGTGTGGGTATTTAGTGTGATATAGATGGTGACTTTGGCCAGTTGTTAAGGTTTGGTGTGGGTATTTAGTGTGATATAGATGGTGACTTTGGCCAGTTGTTAAGGTTTGGTGTGGGAATTAAGTGTGATATAGATGGTGACTTTGGCCAGTTGTTAAGGTTTGGTGTGGGTATTTAGTGTGATATAGATGGTGACTTTGGCCAGTTGTTAAGGTTTGGTGTGGGTATTTATTGTGATATAGATGGTGACTTTGGCCAGTTGTTAAGGTTTGGTGTGGGTATTTAGTGTGATATAGATGGTGACTTTGGCCATTTGTTAAGGTTTGGTGTGGGTATTTAGTGTGATATAGATGGTGACTTTGGCCAGTTGTTAAGGTTTGGTGTGGGTATTCAGTGTGATATAGATGGTGACTTTGGCCAGTTGTTAAGGTTTGGTGTGGGTATTTAGTGTGATATAGATGGTGACTTTGGCCAGTTGTTAAGGTTTGGTGTGGGTATTTAGTGTGATATAGATGGTGACTTTGGCCAGTTGTTAAGGTTTGGTGTGGGTATTTAGTGTGATATAGATGGTGACTTTGGCCAGTTGTTAAGGTTTGGTGTGGGAATTTAGTGTGATATAGATGGTGACTTTGGCCAGTTGTTAAGGTTTGGTGTGGGTATTTAGTGTGATATAGATGGTGACTTTGGCCAGTTGTTAAGGTTTGGTGTGGGTATTTATTGTGATATAGATGGTGACTTTGGCCAGTTGTTAAGGTTTGGTGTGGGTATTTAGTGTGATATAGATGGTGACTTTGGCCATTTGTTAAGGTTTGGTGTGGGTATTTAGTGTGATATAGATGGTGACTTTGGCCAGTTGTTAAGGTTTGGTGTGGGTATTCAGTGTGATATAGATGGTGACTTTGGCCAGTTGTTAAGGTTTGGTGTGGGTATTTAGTGTGATATAGATGGTGACTTTGGCCAGTTGTTAAGGTTTGGTGTGGGTATTTAGTGTGATATAGATGGTGACTTTGGCCAGTTGTTAAGGTTTGGTGTGGGTATTTAGTGTGATATAGATGGTGACTTTGGCCAGTTGTTAAGGTTTGGTGTGGGAATTTAGTGTGATATAGATGGTGACTTTGGCCAGTTGTTAAGGTTTGGTGTGGGTATTTAGTGTGATATAGATGGTGACTTTGGCCAGTTGTTAAGGTTTGGTGTGGGTATTTATTGTGATATAGATGGTGACTTTGGCCAGTTGTTAAGGTTTGGTGTGGGTATTTAGTGTGATATAGATGGTGACTTTGGCCATTTGTTAAGGTTTGGTGTGGGTATTTAGTGTGATATAGATGGTGACTTTGGCCAGTTGTTAAGGTTTGGTGTGGGTATTCAGTGTGATATAGATGGTGACTTTGGCCAGTTGTTAAGGTTTGGTGTGGGTATTTAGTGTGATATAGATGGTGACTTTGGCCAGTTGTTAAGGTTTGGTGTGGGTATTTAGTGTGATATAGATGGTGACTTTGGCCAGTTGTTAAGGTTTGGTGTGGGTATTTAGTGTGATATAGATGGTGACTTTGGCCAGTTGTTAAGGTTTGGTGTGGGAATTTAGTGTGATATAGATGGTGACTTTGGCCAGTTGTTAAGGTTTGGTGTGGGTATTTAGTGTGATATAGATGGTGACTTTGGCCAGTTGTTAAGGTTTGGTGTGGGTATTTATTGTGATATAGATGGTGACTTTGGCCAGTTGTTAAGGTTTGGTGTGGGTATTTAGTGTGATATAGATGGTGACTTTGGCCATTTGTTAAGGTTTGGTGTGGGTATTTAGTGTGATATAGATGGTGACTTTGGCCAGTTGTTAAGGTTTGGTGTGGGTATTCAGTGTGATATAGATGGTGACTTTGGCCAGTTGTTAAGGTTTGGTGTGGGTATTTAGTGTGATATAGATGGTGACTTTGGCCAGTTGTTAAGGTTTGGTGTGGGTATTTAGTGTGATATAGATGGTGACTTTGGCCAGTTGTTAAGGTTTGGTGTGGGTATTTAGTGTGATATAGATGGTGACTTTGGCCAGTTGTTAAGGTTTGGTGTGGGAATTTAGTGTGATATAGATGGTGACTTTGGCCAGTTGTTAAGGTTTGGTGTGGGTATTTAGTGTGATATAGATGGTGACTTTGGCCAGTTGTTAAGGTTTGGTGTGGGTATTTATTGTGATATAGATGGTGACTTTGGCCAGTTGTTAAGGTTTGGTGTGGGTATTTAGTGTGATATAGATGGTGACTTTGGCCATTTGTTAAGGTTTGGTGTGGGTATTTAGTGTGATATAGATGGTGACTTTGGCCAGTTGTTAAGGTTTGGTGTGGGTATTCAGTGTGATATAGATGGTGACTTTGGCCAGTTGTTAAGGTTTGGTGTGGGTATTTAGTGTGATATAGATGGTGACTTTGGCCAGTTGTTAAGGTTTGGTGTGGGTATTTAGTGTGATATAGATGGTGACTTTGGCCAGTTGTTAAGGTTTGGTGTGGGTATTTAGTGTGATATAGATGGTGACTTTGGCCAGTTGTTAAGGTTTGGTGTGGGTATTTAGTGTGATATAGATGGTGACTTTGGCCAGTTGTTAAGGTTTGGTGTGGGTATTTAGTGTGATATAGATGGTGACTTTGGCCAGTTGTTAAGGTTTGGTGTGGGTATTTAGTGTGATATAGATGGTGACTTTGGCCAGTTGTTAAGGTTTGGTGTGGGTATTTAGTGTGATATAGATGGTGACTTTGGCCAGTTGTTAAGGTTTGGTGTGGGTATTTAGTGTGATATAGATGGTGACTTTGGCCAGTTGTTAAGGTTTGGTGTGGGTATTTAGTGTGATATAGATGGTGACTTTGGCCAGTTGTTAAGGTTTGGTGTGGGTATTTAGTGTGATATAGATGGTGACTTTGGCCAGTTGTTAAGGTTTGGTGTGGGTATTTAGTGTGATATAGATGGTGACTTTGGCCAGTTGTTAAGGTTTGGTGTGGGTATTTAGTGTGATATAGATGGTGACTTTGGGCAGTTGTTAAGGTTTGGTGTGGGTATTTAGTGTGATATAGATGGTGACTTTGGCCAGTTGTTAAGGTTTGGTGTGGGTATTTAGTGTGATATAGATGGTGACTTTGGCCAGTTGTTAAGGTTTGGTGTGGGTATTTAGTGTGATATAGATGGTGACTTTGGCCAGTTGTTAAGGTTTGGTGTGGGTATTTAGTGTGATATAGATGGTGACTTTGGCCAGTTGTTAAGGTTTGGTGTGGGTATTTAGTGTGATATAGATGGTGACTTTGGCCAGTTGTTAAGGTTTGGTGTGGGTATTTAGTGTGATATAGATGGTGACTTTGGCCAGTTGTTAAGGTTTGGTGTGGGTATTTAGTGTGATATAGATGGTGACTTTGGCCAGTTGTTAAGGTTTGGTGTGGGTATTTAGTGTGATATAGATGGTGACTTTGGCCAGTTGTTAAGGTTTGGTGTGGGTATTTAGTGTGATATAGATGGTTTGGCCAGTTGTTAAGGTTTGGTGTGGGTATTTAGTGTGATATAGATGGTGACTTTGGTCAGTTGTTAAGGTTTGGTGTGGGTATTTAGTGTGAGTCGTCAAGGTGCCAGTGGCTGAGGGAGTTTCGTGTGTGTTTGATGTTACATTACCTCACCCAAAAGTCAGTACTTACGACCCCCATCATGGTGATGAGAGAGAGAGAGAGAGAGAGAGAGAGAGAGAAAGAATAACGAAGAAAGCTTGTCAGAACGCATGTAATACTACCAGTAGTAGTTTTCCTCTCTATTTCTACTGCCATCAAACTGATTTAATAAAGGTCACTTTTCATAACAACAGATAAATGTAGACTGTTTTAACCCCTTCCCTCTGAGACATTCCTCAAAGTAAAATAAAGTTGTTTAGACGTATCAAGAATATTAAAAACAGTCAGTCGTCAGGTGGAAGGAGTTAAGCCTGATATCCGAGTTTGTCTTTGTACATCCAGGTGTAGGTATTATCGTTCACTCTTATTTACAAACGTCCAGAAATTCGACTGTATGAAAGATGACGAGTAATACTGGAAGATGAACGTGTTGGGCTGTTTGAAGGAAGGCTTACCTGTTTTATACTGAGTTGGTCTTCCAGCATCATCTGCTTTATCTTACCTTTTACCTCGTACCCCCGTTTTCATTCTCACATCTCTCTCTCTCTCTCTCTCTCTCTCTCTCTCTCTCTCTCCACTGTGATAACTCACGGTAATCTCCCCCTCCCACCTGCGGCTTATATCCCATGATTAATTAATCCCCATGATTGACACAAGACACGGGAGTCAGACTGATGAGGGAAACATATTAATGGCAAAACTGTAACGCGGAGAAACAGTGTGACTGTTGGAAGATGATAATACATAAAGAGAATTTATTTACCGCGGAGTTTGTATATTTGATGGTTGTATAGTTGCGGCGCACGACTCTGAGGTTGTCATTATCGTACAGTGGTGTCATCAGTGCGTCTGATTTCGTATCATTTTATATACGAATTACATTACTGTATACGAATATATTATACATGGATATTATTATACACGAATATATTGTACACAGATCACAGGCGTATTATCTCTTACACGACATCTGACGCACTGTTGACCGGCACGTTGCCAGGGCACGATAATAACAACCTCAGCCCAGGCAGCCAGTGCAGGAGAGTCTCACCTCCGTAGCAAGAGATGGAGTCGGCTACAGAGTGAATTGAGGTCAACAGGTGACCAAAGTCGGTGACGCGTCTGGTGCGGAGACCATACAGAGATGAAAGTGAGTCAGTGTGGATGACTACGTGGAGCCTATGATGCAGTAGGGCATGGCGTAGGCCTCCTAAAATGGTGACCAACTCTGTTTCGTACGTGGTGGTCCCAGTGGGGAGCCGCCAGGTCTCGACCAGGCCATCACAGATGAATGCAGCACCTGCAGACCCCTCAGGTGAAACAGACCCATCTGTGTAATATTCGGAGGTGTTATGCAAGCGGAGGGATGAGATTCTTTCAAGGCTTTGCTGGCGGAGAAGAGCGGGAATAGCATTGACCTTTTTTTACAAGTATAGTAAATCTCTCTGAATCCTAGGTTTTCTTCAGTCCTTTAAAGAGCAAACTCAGCAAAAGACCTCTGGCCATTCCCATCCCTTTTCTGCAAAGACTTGTCCTCTTCCCTTGAACTACCATTCCTCTGATACCTTCATCTACTCCCTTCATCTCATTCTCGACTCTCCTCTTCCCTTCCATCCACCTCACCGCTATAAACCCACCTTCCTGAACCCATTCCTCCTTCTAGTCCATCACATACTACCCTTCCTTATACATCCTCACTTACTGCCTCCATCTTATTCTTTACCTCCCTCTTCCCTCCCATCCACCTCACCATCAAACACCTTCCTTCCTTCCTATACTCCTTCTTCTTTCCCATCCCCCTCCTTCACCTTCCATATTGCCCTGCCTCTTCTCATTCCATTCACTCTCATAAACCCTCCTACATATTATACTCTACCATGTCTCCTCTCCACCTGCTTAGTCTATCCTTTCTTCCATTTAGCTCTAATAAACATTTCCTTTACTTACCACCTCGCCGCTTCACCCACTCTCATAAACCTTTCCCTTACTCCACACTTCCCTTCTCTATTGCGCTCTCATAAAACTTCCGTTTGCTTCCCACTTCGCCTCTCCATTCAGCTCTGATAAACCTTTTCTTTACTCACCATCTCGCCTCTCCATTTATCATAAACCTTCCCTCTGCTCCCCACCTCACCTCTCCACCTCGTTCATGGTCTTCCTTGTCTTTCTTCGTCTTCTTTGTCTTCCATGGGTCACGCAATCATGCACTCCTAAACGTATTCCATCACGTCATCAACTAAGTATGTCAATGTTGTCTTCTTTCTTTCATCAACAATCACTCATCCTTCCCCACATAATACCAATGATGTATATACATGATACTTATGTGTAAAAAGATTACATATAGATTCAAAATGTAGGCTGGGAGACGACAAATGTACCAAACTAGAAGCTGTGAATGAAAGAGAGGAAATTTATGTACTGTATAAAGGATGACTGAGAGAGAGAGAGAGAGACAGACAGACAGAGAGACTTTCATACTTCTCTCTTCTCTCCCCTTCTCTTCCTTTCCTTCCATTCCACGTTGCTTACCATAACTTACCACTTCTTAAGTTTTCTCCCCCTTCTCCTTGCCCTCCCTCCGTCATCCCCTCTGCTTCTCCTCCTCCCCTCCCTCCCTCCCTCCTACCCCACCTTTACTCCCTCTGACGTTTTTTGCAACACATCGCAAGTTTCTGATAGACCTTTTTATTTTTGCATTTTCATCATTCTGAAAAAAAAATAAAGATTTCAACATCTTCCTTATCCTTTCTTGCTTGGATTATTAATCATAGTTTCTAGATTCTAAAATTTATCAATGGAAAGCAAAACACGTATTATAATAATATGTTTATTTTTACAGTATATTATGATTTTCATTATTCCTTTTATTTTTGTGAAATCAATAACTGTTTTTCTTATAAATCTGATTGTATCAGAGGTTAATGGTTTAATTTCTTAAAAGAAAATCCTGGTTCGTTACTGTGTTATCATTTTTTAAGTTATTTAAACACGTGACAATACACTTCTATAATCCTTAGAAACATTTTTTCTTCTCATGCATTGGTTACCGGTATTATTATTTACCATTCTTAGGATAAACTTGTATATACTCATCGTGTTTTATCCTTCGTCTCTCTTTTATCAGTTATTACTACATCATTTTGGAATGAAATCGTGTTGTTCAAGGGACAGAAAACATTCCACGAAAAACAGTTGTATTTGGCAGCTGGTGTTGGTGGTTGCTGGAGGGTCCATGTGTGTGTGTGTGTGTGTGTGTGTGTGTGTGTGTGTGTGTGTGTGTGTGTGTGTGTGTGTGTGTGTGTGTGTCAACAGTCAGATAAGAGAAACAAACAGATTTAGACAGGATTATTCGGGAGAAAAAGCAGTCAGTTTGTTTTTGATAGTGAGGTGGAGTGGGGGGAGGGGTGGGAGGGTCAGAGGTTGGTAGCGTGTCAGCTTGAAGTAAATCTTTCACTGCCTGTCGTCTGTCAGACTGAACTTCGTGGATATTGGATGGCAGGTCCTGCGCCAAAGAGAGAGAGAGAGAGAGAGAGAGAGAGAGAGAGAGAGAGATTACAGCCATGCAACGTTTCTTAATTGCCGTCTCTTGTTAAAAAAAAAAAAAAAAAGTCGGTTCAATGAGTTTCACATATATCATCCTAGTGAATTATAGCTGATAGAATGTGAGGTGGTGTGTGCGATAGAGCCATTTCCTGTCTCACAGTGGACCTACGTCGTGACGTATGACTCCAGCCAACACTGTTACTTATATTATTACCAGGTCTGACGTTTTATTGACTATACGCAACAGGTTATTGTATTCTCTCTCTCTCTCTCTCTCTCTCTCTCTCTCTCTCTCTCTCTCTCTCTCTCTCTGTACTTTTCCACTAAACCTTTTCATTTTAATTTCTTCTCTCTCTTTTCTCCCTGCTTTTTTAAGTTTTTGCTTACCTTTCTTCTCCCATCACTATCTTCTTCAGGCTGTCGTTGATTTTCCTCTCCCTTCACCCTTTCCCCCCTTCATTTAGCTTCTTACTTTTCCTTGCTTCCTCCTTCTTTTCGTCTCACTCGTCAACTCTCCTTCTCTCATTGGCTCCCTTCAACCTTTGTCTCCTCGTCGCACTGTTGCATCTTTATCTCTTTTCTATCGCCACTTCAATGGTCACTGTTCCTCTGAACTGTCTGCTTGCATCCCCCTACCACTAAGACGGTGCATAGCACCCTTCTAGCAACAAACTCTCATCCCTATTCTGTCCCACTCGCTAATGCAAGTGTTAACCGTTACTCCCAAACCTTCATTAATGCAACAGGTCAACCTGGAACTGTCTCCCTCTGTCCGTATTTCCTACTTCCTATGATCTCCAGTCTTAAGAATGGAGTGTGTCCAGGCATCTCGAAATGATCGGATCTTGAATTTGGCTCTGTGTTTTCTTGTTTTTGTTTTTTCTTTGAAGGAACGGTTTGTGGGCTCCTGGCCTTTGGTTCCTTCTTCCTTGCATAAAAAAAAAAAAAAAACTTTTCTCCTTACTCTGCCTGCGTCTCTTCATCCACATCCAAATCGAATCCATTTGTACTGTAACCCACAAACTACAACTGAATCGGGTCAATTTTTAGTGGTTGAAGTCATTATAATTGCCCACCTCATCTGTTGTTGTTCTTAATTAACCCTCTTTAACACAGTACGAGTATTTATAATAAGAAGAGAGAAATGGAGAACAGATGAAGTGGAACACTAAAGGTTACAAGAAGTAAAGTACAGAGGATATGCAGACATTTTCGACGTCCGAGACGAAATCTGCTCAAAACTGCATGTATACTCTTCCAGCCCTTCAATCCCTTTCACTATTGCCTGCCTTACTACCCTCCCTGCCTGGCTTCCTTTTTCACCATCGTGCCAACTGTTCCGTGAAAATGCACCAGCCAACTGGAATGCCAGAGTCAACCAGGCTCATTCACCATGTGAACACATGCTAGTAATGTGGCTACTGAATTTGGAAATATTTAGCTGTTGCAGTTCTGGTGTCCGAGAGAAAATGTTATCTCATAATTTCTCATAGCCAGTGGACGGTGTCTTGGTGGACTGAGCATATCTGTATGGCAAAACAGAATAAAAACTTGATTGTGATACTGTTTCCCAAACTAATCACATTTTAAAGCGTATTGTTCACATTGTTGCACTGGAGTATGAACAACATTTCATTTCTCTGAACGCTGTGTCAACCTCGTCAAGTCCCAGTGAGAGTGAAGGGTTGGTGTTTGATCAACAGGCTGGAGTCCTGCAGGATTATACGGCTTCACTGCTAAGCCTGTACCGTGTTCTGTGATGCTGCCCAGTACAATGCAGTATTTTTATGCATCATTTTCCAGCGCAGCGCACTATCCATGTCCATCATACTCCAGTTCATGTATTTCATCATTTGTCAGAATTTTTACGGAGGATGTGATGTCTGTTAATTTCAGAACATAAAAGATGTGTTCATCATTTTCCATTTTAGTCATTAATACCAGGGCGTGGTTATGATAATTTTACGGTGGTATATGATTTATGGTAATGTGTTGGTTGTTTTGTCATTATTACCAGGGCGTGGTTAAACAGTGGTATATGATTTATGGTAATGTGTTGGCTGTTTTGTCATTATTACCAGGGCGTGGTTATGATAATCTTACAGTGGTATATGATTTATGGTAATGTGTTGGCTGTTTTGTCATTATTACCAGGGCGTGGTTATGATAATCTTACAGTGGTATATGATTTATGGTAATGTGTTGGCCGTTTTGTCATTATTACCAGGGCGTGGTTATGATAATCTTACAGTGGTACATGATTTATGGTAATGTGTTGGCTGTTTTGTCATTATTACCAGGGCGTGGTTATGATAATCTTACAGTGGTACATGATTTATGGTAATGTGTTGGCTGTTTTGTCATTATTACCAGGGCGTGGTTATGATAATCTTACAGTGGTATATGATTTATGGTAATGTGTTGGTTGTTTTGTTATTATTACCAGGGCGTGGTTATGATGATCTTACAGTGGTACATGATTTATGGTAATGTGTTGGTTGTTTTGTCATTATTACCAGGGCGTGGTTATACAGTGGTATATGATTTATGGTAATGTGTTGGCTGTTTTGTCATTATTACCAGGGCGTGGTTATGATAATCTTACAGTGGTACATGATTTATGGTAATGTGTTGGTTGTTTTGTCATTATTACCAGGGCGTGGTTATGATAATCTTACAGTGGTATATGATTTATGGTAATGTGTTGGCTGTTTTGTCATTATTACCAGGGCGTGGTTATGATAATCTTACAGTGGTACATGATTTATGGTAATGTGTTGGCTGTTTTGTCATTATTACCAGGGCGTGGTTATGATAATCTTACAGTGGTACATGATTTATGGTAATGTGTTGACTGTTTTGTCATTATTACCAGGGCGTGGTTATGATAATCTTACAGTGGTATATGATTTATGGTAATGTGTTGGCTGTTTTCCACCATTAGATACTTGTTTATGTACTTAAGAGGGACTCTTACACGTGGTGGCACTGATATAACCCAGCACATCAGCACTGCACTTATCCTGACGTCTATAATATCCCTACCCATCACCACACACACACACACACACACACACGCACACGACTTTTATAATATCCGTCACAAAATACATTGTTTTGTGTGTCGTGGCAACGTTGGCCATAAAGTTGTGATGGACCGTGTGAGCGTCAGTCTGCGAAACTGAATGAAATACATTAATTTTACTTCGACCCTTTTAAAACCCTGCTCTCTCCTGTCACTATCATCATCTCGCCTCTTCCCTTCCCTTCACTTTTTTTATATACTTTTTTTTTCCCGGTAGTTTTCTCCCTCTCGCTCCTCCTTTCTGTA
Organism: Coenobita brevimanus; assembly: GCF_032717465.1. Lineage (NCBI taxonomy): Eukaryota > Metazoa > Arthropoda > Malacostraca > Decapoda > Coenobitidae > Coenobita > Coenobita brevimanus. The sequence continues at coordinate 16,307,896 of NC_136970.1, read as the reverse complement.
TTATCTATCAATAGTCAAACGCCTGAATCCCGTAAGTGTTGGCCACAAGCAAATCACCTCGATGTCTTCCTGTCCCCTGACACTTCGCTGCCCTCCCCCAGGCTCACATTCCCCTTTCTCATATACCTTTCCACTCCATTCCTCCATCTCAGCCTCGGTCGCTCCCTTCCTCTTCTCCCCCCCCTCTACCTCACTCAAGTACACTCTCCTCGTAAGTCTCTAGCTCTCCATCCTCTCCACCTGGAAAAACCACCGTAGTGTATTTCATTTAACGTTTTGTATCACATCCATTTCCACACCATAAAGCTCTCTCCCCATTTGTCTGTCTCTTTATGTAACTCCACGTGCTCCTGTCAAATAATTCATTTGCACTGCTCTTACTCTTGACTTGTGTCCTTCCAACAAGATCCATGCTTCGCTTCCATATGAGCTGGTATCACAAAACTGTCATGCAGCGTCGTTTTTACTTTCACTTCTCTTTTTCTTATATATTGCTTTCAAAGAATTAGCAACCTTTCTAAACTGTTATATCCATTCAAGGACTTTATCCTATATACTTCCATCCTTACTCATCACACTACCCAAGTACTTAAATGCGCTCAGATTTTCCATTTCCTCACCATCCAACCTCACTGTCCATTCAATGATTTCATTTCTCTTAGAGACCACAGCTTTACTCTTCCCTACATTCACCTTTAGATTCCGTTTCTTACACATTCTCCCAAACTTATTCACCAAGCCTTGCATTTCCCCTTCGTCCTCACTTAACAAAACATCATCTGCATACAACAGAACAGGAAGTTTCCGAATGCTGCCCAGATCTTACTAGGGCCGCTCCAACATCAACTGCCCTCCCTTATATTTCTTTTATAACAGCATCCATATGCAGAATGAAGAACTATGAAGACATGACACATCCTTGTTTCAATTAGACATTTAGACAGCAAAATTCACTCCGTTCACGATCCACATGCACTGCAGGCATAGCGCCTTCATACATACCCTTCACGGCATTCAGCAGCTTCCCTTGTACGTCGTATATTCTTAATTTTTTCCACATTCCTTGTCTATCCAATCTGTCATATGCTTTTTCCAAATCCATGAAGACCGCATAGAACTTCTTTCCTTTCTCTAGAAACTTTCCCACTAAAAACCTTAATATACTTACCTGATGTACACAACCTCTTCCCTTCCTAAAACCTTCCTGTCCTTTTCCAACTGATTCCACTGTTATTTCCGTAACTCTGTCAGTAAGTGTCTTACTGTATACTTTTCACAATACACTATGAAGAAAAATGCCCCTATGATGACCACACACTACTTTTTCCCCTTTTCCTTTGTACAGGGGAATAAGAAAACCTTACTTCCAGTCGTCCGGGACTCTACCTTCCTCCCAGCCAATCTGCATATCTTCCATGTCCACTCCACTACTCTCTCTCTCTCTTTCCTGTGCTTCAGCTTTACATCACACTCCATCAATTCTTGGGGCTTTCCACATTTTGACTCTCTTCATTGCTTCCATTACTTTTATCCTACTAATATCCTTGTCCCTTCATATCTCTCTCTCTTTCTCCCAGCCATTCCCCAGCCACTTATACTCGGATTACTTTCATTCTCTACGTATAACAGTTCCTTAAAATCTTCTCTTCATCTGCTCACTTTTTCTTCCTTTCTCCATTTGCAGTGTACCATTTTTATCTTCCACTTTTCAACTACCTTCTTTATCACCTTGTCTAACTCTACCTCTTTCCAAAATATTTCCTTACATTCCCTCCCCTTTACACTCATATTCCTTCAAAGTTCCTCATCGTCACTCCTCTTATTCTCTCTTCCTAATCTTTTCACATTTCATCTCTACATTTAACTCTCTACTCTGTATCTCAACTTCCTCCATGCCTCTGCTTCCAGTCCACTCACTACATGCTTTCTTCTTTCTTCTCTTGCTCTTCTATTTCAGTCTTTCCCTTTTTGCCCTTTTCTGTTCCTCCTCCTCTTTCTCATCTTTCTTCTCTCCAATCCCCTGTCTCTTTCTCCAGTCCAATTTCTCCTTATGCCCCAGCCCCCGCGATCTTTGGCAATATTGCAGATGCCGGAAACAAGGCAAGACGACAGGGAGGAGGAAAATGTTCAAAAATGACAGCAGGAGGAGAAGGAGGAGGAAAATGAAGACGTCACCTAGAAGGAGAAACTTAGGTGAAAGGGAAAATACTTTGAAGTTAAAAGTTGACGGTAAGCGGAGTTAAGTTAGAGAGAGAGAGAGAGAGAGAGAGGCATGGAGTGACGGAGGGAGTAGGAACAATGGAATACAAGATTAAGGCAATTCTGAAACACGTGTTTCTTGTCTCAGCCTCGCAGCGGTTATTTCATGTGTACGAATATGACTTCCGGCGTCTTGCCAAGAATAAAGAGCTCTCTCTCTCTCTCTCTCTCTCTCTCTCTCTCTCTCTCTCACACACACACACACACACGTTTCCCCAGCACTGGTACTCTGGCTTGCTTTTTCTCGCTTTCATCTGCGCTTCTCTCCCGTAATTACTGATGGTCTTTCTCATATTTTTTTCTAATTAACAGAAGTGGTGTATTATTTTTTTAACATTGTAGTTGCAATATAACCGGATAACTCTCACTTACAAAATACCGACATTTATTGTTTTTTTTTTTTTCCCATTATTTGAATTTCTTTTTCCTTTCTTTCTGTCTCTATGGATGGCCTTGTTATATTTTCTTTAATTGTTGGCATTTATTCTTTTTGATGGTTTTCATTTTAATTTCTGCTTTTGTGTGTGTGTGTGTGTGTGTGTGTGTGTGTGTGTGTGTGTGTGTGTGTGTGTGTGTGTGTGTGTGTGTGTGTGTTTCATCCATTGTCTTTCTCTCCCCTTCGTACTCCTCATCGCCATTTTCTTCCTTTTCTGTCCCTCTTTCCTCTCAATCTTTTCTCTTCCTGCCTCCCCTTCTCCCTCTAATCCAATCCCTCCAGCCGGAGTGAAAGAGAGAGAGAGAGAGAGAGAGAGAGAGAGAGAGAGAGAGAGAGAGAGAGAGAGAGAGAGAATCAGTAAATTCTTGATGATTCTGTGCAATACTGATGGGCAGGTGATGTATCCATATCTGGACCTGCCAGTGGGCTCTCCTGACCCCAGCCCAATCGTGTGACGGCAGTTGCAGTAACATATAAAGACATCTTAATACTGAATGAATTAGTGGAAATTTGTTTCTGACTGTGTCAGTGTCAGCATTGTTTCAATAAAACCATCTGAATAGAACAATCATTATTAACACTACGTCCTTCATGGCACTGAATGGGGTCACTGATGCGTACCTAAGTTTCTTATAGAGTAAGTGAGCCATAAATCTAACAGCTGTGCAAAGACTAAGTAAGGTGCAATGGTGGTGGTGATGGTGTGTTTTGTAAACATGGCTTGTGGTGGTGGTGTGTTTTGTAGAACATTGGTTTGGGTGTGTTTTGTAAACAAGGCTTGTGGTGGTGGTGTGTTTTGTAGAACATTGGTGTGGGTGTGTTTTGTAAACAAGGCTTGTGGTGGTGGTGTGTTTTGTAGAACAGGGTGGTGACGGTAATGTATTTTGTAAATGAGGGTGGTGGTGGTGGCGGTGTGTTTTGTAGACGAGGATGGTGATGGTGGTGTGTTTGTAAACGAGGGTGGTGGTGGTGTGTTTTGTAAACGAGGGTGGTGGTGGTGGTGTGTTTTGTAAACGAGGATGGTGGTGGTGTGTTTTGTAAGCAAGAGTGGTGATGGTGGTGTGTGTTTTGTAAACGAGGGTGGTGGTGGTGTGTCTTGAAAGCAAGGGTGGTGGTGGTGGTGTGTTTTGAAAGCAAGGGTGGTGGTGGTGGTGTGTTTTGTAAACGAGGGTGGTGGTGGTGGTAGTGTGCTTTGTAAACGAGAGTGGTGGTGGTGGTGGTGTGCTTTGTAAACGAGGGTGGTGGTGGTGGTGGTGGTATGTTTTGTAAACGATGGTGGTGGTGGTGTGTTTTGTATGCATGGGTGGTTGTGGTGGTGTGTTTTTTAAACGAGGATGATGGTGGTGTATTTTATAAGCATGGGTGGTGGTGGTGGTGTGTTTTGTAAACGAGGGTGGTGGTGGCGGTGGTGGTGGTGTGTTTTGTAAACGAGGCTGGTGGTGGTGGTGTGTTTTGTAAACGAGGCTGGTGGTGGTGGTGGTGTGTTTTGTAAACGAGGATGGTGGTGGTGGTGTGGTTTGTGAACGAGGGTGGTGGTGGTGGTGGTGTGTTTTCTAAACGAGGGTGGTGGTAGAGTGTTTTGTAAACGAGAGTGGTGGTGGTGTGTTTTGTAAACAAGGGTGGTGGTGGTGTGTCTTGTAAACGAGGGTGGTGGTGGTGGTGTGTTTTGTAAACGAGGGTGATGGTGGTGGTGTGTTTTGTAAACGAGGGTGATGGTGGTGGTGTGTTTTGTAAACAAGGGTGGTGGTGGTGTGTTTTGTAAACGAGGGTGATGGTGGTGGTGTGTTTTGTGAACGAGGGAGGTGGTGGTGGTTGGTGGTGTGTTTTGTGAACGAGGGAGGTGGTGGTGGTTGTGTGTTTTGTAAACGAGGGCGGTGGAGGTGTGTTTTGTAAACGAGGGCTGTGGTGATGGTGGTGTGTTTTGCAAATGAGGGTGGTGATGGTTTGTTTTGTAAACGATGATTTTGGTGGTGGTGTGTTTTGTAAACGAAGGTGGTTGTGATGGTGTGTTTTGTAAACAAGGGCGGTGGTGGTGGTGTGCTTAGTAAACGAGGGTGGTGGTAGTGTGTTTTCTAAACGAGGGAGCTGCCAGTGGTATGTTTTGTAAGCGAGGATGGTTGTGGTGGTGTTGGTGGTGTGTTTTGTAAATGGTGGTGGTGATGATGGTGAGGGTGTGTTATGTAAATACGCGTGGTTGTGCTGATGATGTCTTTTGTAGTAGAAGTAGTTGTTGTTCCCTAGTTGTTCCCTAGTCTGGCCGAACAGCCCCGAGTCCCTTAGGAAGACCATGGCCGAGACCGGGCTTTCCCACAGGGCTCTCAAAGAGGGTATGTTGTGTTGTTGGCGTAGGTGATTGTGTGTAATGCAGTCTTCTATAATGTGCTTAATAGTATGGGGTGCTGTGTTGCATCCTGGACAGGCATCAGCGACGTAGTCATCCAGCCTCTTCTGGTAGCTTAAGAGGGCTGGATGGTGCCCAACCTCAGCCTGGCCAGGTGGACCCTGTCCTCACGAGGGAGATAGGATTCAGAAGGGTGGATGTCAGGAGGCCATGCATGCAGCTGTGTGTTGTCTTTAAGTGACTGAATGGAGCGGTGAGTGATCTGAATGTGGATATGCTTCTGGAAGCTTGTCTGAGGTGGGGGAGGGGGGAGAGATAACAGTATTTGAGTATGGTATTGTGTGCTGCGTGTTGTTTTGATGTTCCTTGGTGTGGGTGGATGTGCTGCCATGTAATATAGTGGATGTTGTGGGTTTGTGGAGGCTGCAGCAAGAAACTGGGAGCCTCTCATGTCTGGGTGATCCTTGACGTTGAGGACTTTGGTTTCTTGATGCAAGTGGTCTGTGGGTGTAGTAGCTGTGCAGCCTGTGATTATTTTTAGGGCCTTGTTCTGTATGGTCTGTAGAGTGTTGTAGTGTGTTTTGGTGAGGTTAGGAGCCCAGGCAGGGCTTGCATAATTCATCACTGAACGTATGTATTGTTTGTTTACTGTGATGGTGGTTTCTTTGTTGTGTCCGAATGCTATATGGGCAAGTGACCTCAAAGCATTGAGTCTTGGTGTTATATTATTTTTAATGTTTGTGTTGTGTTGTTTAAATGACATTGATGTATTGTATGTTACACCAAGGATTTTGTGTGTGTGTGTGTGTGTGTGTGTGTGTGTGTGTGTGTGTGTGTGTGTGTGTGTGTGTGTGTGTGTGTGTGGTAGGGGAGTGTTGTTTATGGTGAGATGTGGGATGTGACTGTTCTGCTGTCCAGTTTGTGAGAAGAGTCACTGTAGATTTGGCTGGGGCTATTTTGAGCCTGTTTGTGGTGAACCATTCGTTTAGTGTGTTGAGGTAAGGATGGATGATGTGTGCAGCTGTGTTTGCGTTTTGATGTGTACATGTGTTATATCATCTGCATAGGTAGCTATGTGTATCTGTGGTGTGTGGGGTGTGGGATTGTCATGCATGTATAGGTTAAAGAGTGTAGGGGACAAAACAGATCCTTGGGGGACACCGTTTGTGAAGTTTCTGATGTTAGAAGACTGACCGGCAATGTTACGTGTGCACATCTGACCGCTAACTAGTTTGCCAGCCATCTTTTTGTGTTATTGTGCATGTGTGTGTTGAGTATTTTGTTTGTGAGGTTGTGGCGGGGGATGGTATCAAAAGCTTTGCTGATGTCTAGTGTGATTAGGAGTGTTCTGTGTGGTGGCCTAGCTGAATTCATACCATCGAAAACTCTCTGTGTAAGGTCTGTAAGAAGAGTGTTTGTGGAGTGTAGTGGCCTAAAGCCATGTTGTAATTGGGCTAGGGGAATGTGAGGTGTGACCAGTCGTTCAGTGACTTTATAGGGGGTGCAGAGGAGTGTGATGGGGCGGTGTGAGGAGGGTAACGTGGGGTCTTCGTTGGGTTTAGGGATAGTGATGATAATGCCATGCTTCCAGATGTTGGATATTATGTTGTGTGAGTAGCTGTAGTTTGATTTGTTGGTGAGTGCTTGTATGCAATGTGGTCCAAGGTGTTTAAGGTGAATGTTGCTCATGCTGTCTGCTCCACAGGCAGATGAGTTCTTAAAGTTGTTAATGATGTGCTTCGTCTGGTTGTAAGTGAAAATTGCGTAGTCTGGGCTGTGGGGAACTGTCTCTTACGTCGGATGACACGTCAGTCTTCGGGATGGGGGTTTAGATGGCTGACTTGTGAAAAGTGATTGATGAGAGTGTTTGCTTGTTGTTTGTTTGAGAGTATGGTGTCTGGTGTTGTGATGGCAGCGAATGATTGTGTGGTGTTGCTGTTGGAAAGTGTGATGAAGTTTAGTGTTTTGTAGAGTTTGTAATGTCTGTGGTGTTGGTGGTACTGCAGCAGTATAATTAGGAGGGCAATGGAAGGTGAAGCAAGTGATATACTCAATAAAGCTGCACTTTAAGTTATTTTCAGCCATGTAAATTACTGCACGTGGGAAAATGAAGACTTCTTGAAAAATACCATTACCTGCTTACTGCAAACAATCAGGTAGACTGGAATACAGTTGTATGAATTAATGGTGCATCTCCAGAACCACAATACTTCCTAACCTGCCTCGTCCCTGCGGATTTTTCATCACTAACCACCCCCCAATCCCGGCAGATTTTCAATTTGTTTTTTTTGGCTAAAGCCTCCGCATTTTATGAGAAACATCGAAAATTCAGAGAGAAAGTGCTCAGTTGAGTTTAGAAATATGGTAGAAGTAAGAGTACCTTTACCTTGTTACCGTGTTCGTTCAGGCTAGGCTCGAGAGAAAACGTTTTCTATTGGAGGGGTAGCTATTCCAAACCATTCATAACTGGTTAGATATTTATTTATTTAGTACGAATTTATATGTAGTACAAGAGTATATAGGTTTTCAGACAATAATATAGATGATGTGAGCGTTGTTCACTCACCAAAAACATCAACATATGGCACCTTCTTTTACGACGTTACTGCCTCATCACTTCTGTTTGTTTCTTCCTCTGGCTTATTTCTTCCTTTGTCCTCCACCTCAAGAATCACTTTCACCTTGAATTTCGTCATTGGTGAGACCGTGGTGCGACATGTCTTTACTGGCCAGGTCACTGCTAACAGGTGAGTTGCCGAGAAAATGGTGTGAGGGGGGTAGGGGGTTTCAGGTGGGGCCAGGCATTATCCCCACCTGGCGCTGGATAGAGAATGGTCTCCCTCATATGTCTAACAGAAATCACACGTGAAACTTGAAAAATGTGCAAATGACGGACCTAGCAATTGCATAATGTATGGATGGATATGTCGTCAGGTGTCACCGTGACAACACGTGGTGACGTATCCATATGTCGTCGGGACGACTTGGGTTAAAGGTGTTAGGACCCAACATGGGTAGAAGACTAGCTTACGAATTAGGTGGCATTGCAGGATTGGAAAACCTCTAGTCTTCCTCTTGGGGATTTTAATCACTTCCTTTTCTCAACTCTAGTGTACCAAAGTTTTCATTTCCACCATAATTGCAAAGATAATACTAAATCCTGTTCCTCCTTCAGACCAGTTCCAGTTCTACTCATCTATTATCCTTCGTCCTCACTCTACGTCTCCAGACCGCTTGTTCTCTGTGTTCTTTGTTCCTGTGAACGAATATTTAATTCTGCAGCTTCAATCCCTTTCACCCTTTGTCGCCCTCTTGTGTTCCTCCACTATTCCAGCTTTTATACTTATTACTTTATTGCTATTCACCCACAAAATCGTTCAATAGCCTCACAGTCGCCTTCCTTGATCCCCCACTATTTTTGCTTCTTCTCACCTTTTCTCTCCCTCTCATTATTTTGTTTTTTATCGTCCGCCTTTATCAAGGCAGACCGATAATGTTTTGCCGGCGTCTGTGTGTGTGTGTGTGTGTGTGTGTGTGTGTGTGTGTGTGTGTTTATTTCAACTGTTTCTGTTTCTTAATAATTTTTCTCGTCACCTCTCTGCTTTCCTTTTTCTTGACTAATATTGTCATCCCTGTTCCTTTACTAATCTTATCTCCCGTGTTATCACTGTGTTTGCTCTGCCACCATTCTGTGTGTCTTACTTTTTCAGTTCACCTTCAGTTCCCAACCAGTGGTACAATGCTAGTTTCTGTCATTTACTAAATTCCTCTCCACATGTCCAAATCATCTCAGTGTATTTCTCCTAATTTTCTCAGTCACATCCACATCCACCCCACAACGTTCTTTAACTTCTTCTTTCGACAACCTGTCCCTCCATGTCACCTCACATGCTCCTCTCAAGTAACTCATTTCCATTGCTCTCACTCTTGACTTTTTCCCCTCTAGCAAGGTCCACGCCTCGCTTCCATACGTCAGGGTAGGGATCACAGTACTATCATGCAGTGACTTCTTAACTTCCATACTCACCTCCCTATTTCTCATCACCACTTTCATTGAACCAACAACTTTCCTTCCCTGCTGCACTCTTTCAAGCACTTCATCCTATATCTTCCATCCTTACTCATCACACTACCCAAGTACTTGAATGCACTCACATTCTCCAAATCCTCACCATCCAACCTCACTGTGTATTCTGTAACTTCATTCCTCTCAAACACCATAGTTTTACTCTTCTTTACGTTAACTTTCAGATTCCTCTTCTCACACACTGTCCCAAATTCATTCACCAAACCTTGCAACTTCCATTCATCTTCACCCAACAATACTGTATCATCAGCAAAAAGCAACACTGGAATCTTCCACACCTCACCCTCATTCATTAGAGCCACCCCCACATCCACTGCCCTACTTTGCACCTCCTTTACAACCCCATCCATGAATATATTAAACAGCCATGGAGACATCACACATCCTTGTTTCAGTCCCTCATTTAGATCAAAGAACTCACTTAGCTCACCATCCACTCGCACCGTAGCCCTAGCTCCCTCGTACATACTCTTAACAGCACTACAATTTCCCATCCACTCCATATATTCTTAATACCTTCCACATACCCTGCCTATCCACTCTGTTCTTCTCCAACTAGCTCCTCTGTTATATGCCTAACCCTATCAATAAGTGATCTACCATATATTATTCCAATCACACTAAGAAGGCAAATACCTCTCTGGTTACCACATACTTCTCTCTCCCCTTTTCCTTTGTATAAAAAACAGTTATTCCAATCCTCTAGAACCCTTCCCTCTTCCCAGGCCAATCTACAAAACTTCCACATCCACTCCACAAAAATCACACCCCCATACTTCAGCACACTCCATCAATTCCTGGGGCCTTTGTCATCTTGATCATATTTGCTTATACTACTTCTGCCATAAAGATCTCCTCCTCCCTCCTCTCATATCTTCTTCTCCCAACCATTCCCCAACCACTTATAATCGCACTGCTCTTACTCACCACAGTCAGCAAATCCTCAAAGTGCTCCTTCCATCTCCTCATTTTCTCTGTCTCTTCTCCACCAACAATCTGTTATACTTATCTTACACCCTACTACTATTTCCCCTTTCACACTGTCTTACTTCTTTACCTCCTTCCAAAACAATTTCTTACTTTCCCTCAATTTCACACTCAGATTCCTCCTGAACTCTTCATCCACGCTCTTCTTACTCTCCTTCACTAATCTCTTCACCTCCCTTCTCCTACTCACATATACCTCTCTCTCTCTCTCTCTCTCTCTCTCTCTCTCTCACCTTCTCCCCTACCTGTACTCGCTAGCCAGTCACTATATGTAGGTGAACTGGAGAGAGGGAGAGGGAATGGGAGACTGAGGATGAGGTGGAGGGATGGAGTTGAGAGGTATATGAAAGAGGGGAGAGTGAGTTTGGGGGAGGGCAGTCAAATGGTGGGTGACAGAGCGACTTGGAGGTGTTTTGTCTGCGGCCACCCTTTGCGGGATTAGGGCGTCGGGCTATAGATAGATAGAAACTATATTTCTCCCACATTTATCATTTGCCTCTCTCTCTCTCTCTCTCTCTCTCTCTCTCTCTCTCTCTCTCTCTCTCTCTCTCTCTTTTAGGATTTTAGTTTCCTCGGCTACTCGAAGCTTGTACTGTGGAGATTTTTTTTTTTTTTTTTCGTTTTGCTCTTATATATTTCCTGGCATGTGTGTGTGTTTTTTTACTCAACTGTGCATACTTTTCTTTCCTGGTAATACTACAGTATATATTCTTATTATGTTTGTGTCCCTGAACAGACTTTGCCCATTCATTTCGCTTAGTAGCCCTTTTTTATTATTTACTTCAGTAATTTGAATCCAATAACTTCACTGTGCCAGATTTTCCTTGTTTGCTTTCCTGATAATACTACACTATATACTCTTATTATGTTTGTTTCCCTGAACAGACTTTGCCCATTCATTTCATTTAGTAACTTTTTTTTTATTACCTTCAGTAATTATGATCCATTATCTTTACACTGCCAGATTTTCCTTGTTTGCTTAACGTATCAGTCACTTTCTCCATTTCTCATTCTTCACTCAAAATCACATTTTCACACCGCCTCAGCACGTTTTGCCTAGCTTTAAAGTTTACTAAAGTTTTTGCAGTGCTGTCTGCCATTAAGATGACATGTTAACATGTAGTGGATTATGTATTACAACTCAATAATCAGTGGACAACATCACTCGTAGTCCAATTCGGCCAACTCTGCTTCACCGCTAACGATATCACGCGTTCTATGGAAGACTGAACAGACAGATACAACGAACTGTGAAATTTTGCTATCGTACTATTCACTTCACTGAAAACGATGAAAATAGAAAAGTCCTCCCCCCCCCGTGTGTGTGTGTGTGTGTGTGTGTGTGTGTGTGTGTGTCACTCTCGATTCTTGTAGTAGGAATTAAAGATGAATACAGTGAGTTGATCTTAATTTATTATCTTCAGGGAAAATCTAAGTTGAGCAGGGTATGTCTTACAGAGACTTAATATACTAAGTAAGTCTAGTTGGGCCCCTCTTCTTGTTCACTCTCTCTCTCTCTCTCTCTCTCTCTCTCTCTCGCCCATGTTGCTAGGCTCGTTCTCCCTACTACCTACCGGTTCTATGGCCTGTCTCCTTCTGAGCTCTGCTTCCTAAATTCTGGTGTAGCAGGGGACGTGTCACGTGTGTTACACTGTGGTTGGAAAGTTCTAGAAACCTGTGTATGAGTATGTGTGTACGTGTGTGTATGGTCACGAGGCGCTGTTGTGTGCCCATAAAGCATTCCTTGAGTTAAGAGTGTGTAAGCATGTTTAGCATTGCTCGATTCTCGCAGACACAATACCTTCTCATCAGGACTCCATATTATAATTACAAATCATAATAGATAAATAGATAAATAGATAGATAGAGAGACAGATAGAAGCAGCAAGTCAGATGATGAGAAGGTATTGTGTGATTGGTTTCCTGTGAGAGTGGGGCTGCGACAGGGATGTGTGATGTCACCTTGGTTGTTTAATATTTACATGGATGGTGTTGTAAGGGAGGTGAATGCAAGAGTTTTAGGTGGAGGTCTGAGTCTGGTGAATGTTGATGGTGGAGAGTGGAATCTGAAGCAGCTGCTGTTTGCAGATGATACTGCACTGGTGGCTGATTCAGAGGAGATTGAGACAGTTGGTAGAGGAGTTTGGAAGGGTGTGTGAAAGGAGGAAATTGAAAGTAAATGAGAATAAGAGTTAAGTGACGAAGTGTACGAGGTTGGTAGATGGTAGGGGGATGAATATAGTTTTGAATGGCAAGTTGCTTGAGGAGGTAGAGTGTTTTAAATATCTAGGGTCACATGTTGCTGTGGATGGAAAAATAGACTCAGAAGTGAAGTTTAGAATAAATGAAGTAGGTAAGGTGCTGGGAGGAATGAAAAAGTGTTTAGATGTCAGTCGCTTAGAATGGATGTAAAGAGAAGGCTGTATGAGGGTGTTGTGGTACTGACTGCATTATATGGGGCTGAAACATGGAATATGGGTGTAGCAGAGAGGAAAAGTTTGAATGTAATGGAGATGAGGTGTCTGAGGAGTATATGTGGAGTGACGCGTATGGATCGAGTGCGAAATGATAAAGTGCGAAGGAGAACTGGAGTTGTTCAGGAGATGGCTGGTAGAGTTGAGCAGAGGGTGTTGCGATGGTTTGGGCATATGGAGAGAATGGATAATGAGCGATTGGTGAAAAAGATAACTAGATCTGATGTGAGCGGTGCAAGGCTGAGAGGAAGACCACGAATAGGATGGATGGACAGTGTGAAGAGAGCGCTGGATGCGAGAGGGATGTCTGTTGAGCAAGGAAGAGTGGTTGTGCGTGACAGAAATAAATGGAGAGATATTGTGAATGAATAAGTGATGACGCAGCCCTGAGGGGATATTCTCCCGCATTTGGTCTGATCAGCCGTTTCAGGTCAGGTGCGGGTAAGGGGATGAGTCTGTTATGATGTGGCTGAGGTAAACCAGCTCTGCTGTCGGGCCCTGGTGCGGATGTCACTGATTGCATTGCGCAGTTGACCCTTGTGCGGTGTGGTGAGGTGAGGATCTGTCCTTTCTTGCCGGTGGGGCTAAGATGCGAATGAATGCGTTTGAATGGATGAGTAAATGGGGAGTGTGTCGTCCTGTCTCGGCTACCTCCCTTTCCTTGGGGGAAGCAGCCTAGGTATATATATTGTTACATAGCCTATGATTTCAACATCCTTTGTGTAATTCTAACGTACAGTGTGCTGCCTGTTTGATCACGAGCGTGTTCTGTCTCACTCCCCCCTTCTACCGTTATAGTAGAGTAAGTCGTTCTTTCTGTTGTTCAGAGCAGGATTGTCAACTCTTTGTCCCCATGGCTTCATTTGCGCGTCCTTCTTACAAGTTGTATCAAGCTCTGCCGGCCCCTATATAATGAGCTCAGTCTCTACATTAATTGCCACTTAGATCTACTCCTAATTTTGTTCACATCTCTGTCCTCCCCTGTACAGTTATTATTGTGAGTGCTCAGGAAGTCTCCAACCATCTAGCAGCTGTGTAATTTGAGTATAAGTGTTATTGCATTTTGTTCTTGTACTGTATAGCATAAGTTGTTAATTTGTAGGCCTAGTGAGGTTTCTGAAATTCATGTAAGGTTCTTATTGTTAGCCATCGTTCATAATAGTTTGTATCTGTAATAATTTATCTTGCATTAACTGAGCATTACCCAGTGTATTTTCATTTTATCAGGGCTGACTTAGGTAAATTTACTCATGCTAATTTCGTGTTAATAGAGGCTATTGCAGTTAACCATATATTTAACCTGTTTTTTGCCATTACATTATCCTTATGAGTCCTGAATGTTTTGTTGTTAGTTTCAGCATTAAACTTTAACTTGTAATTTTACCTAACTCTTTTGTTTTGAACCTGGAACTTTACGGGACAGTAGTGATTTTTAGTATTCTCACTTAAAGTGTACATTATCTTTCTCTGTTCCGTAACATAAATTTGGCGACCTCATATCAGGATATTCAGGATATTATCATAAGGATATTGCTTGATATTTTGTGACTGTGATTTATTCATGATGTCTACTATTACTACGCTTGATGAAGCCAAAGATTTTTTGTCAAATGTGCAAACAGTGTGTGATGTAGAAAACAGAACAAAGAATGAACTTAAGCTTGTTGCTCAACAATTGGGAATTGCAGTTCACTCTTATTATTCTAAAGATCAAATTGTTGGCATGATTAATAAAAGCTTGTTTAATGTAACTCCTCCAAATGAGCAAACGCAGATTGAATTAGCTAAGTTACAGCTAGCCCTGCAGGAGGCTCGTGTTAAGGAGGCTGAATTTCAAGCACGTGCTAAGGAGGCGGAGTCTCAGGCTAAGGAGGCGGAGTCTCATGCTAAGGAGGCTGAGTTTCAGGCAAAAGCTAAGGAGGCTGAGGCACAAGTTGAACTTGCTAGGATTCAGGCAGACCATGAGTATCGCATGAAACAAGGTGGAACTGGATCATCAAGCTCTGATGATTTTGATGTGGCTAAAAATGTTAAACTTGTCCCTCCTTTTAATGAATCTGATTTAACAAAGTATTTTCAGTTGTTTGAGAGGGTAGCTACAGGTTTTAATTGGCCCAAAAAGTATTGGCCAGTACTCCTTCAAACAGTTCTCACCGGTAAAGCTCAAGTAACTTATGCATCTTTGCATCAGGATCAATCTGATAATTATGATGTAGTTAAGAGCTTGATTCTTAAGGCCTATGAGCTTGTTCCTGAAGCCTATAGAGTAAAATTTAGGACAACTTACAAGCAAGATAAGCAATCCCATGTTGAGTATGCAAAAATCAAAGAAGATCTGTTAGAGCAGTGGTTAAATTCTAAGAATATGGATTCTGATTTTGGTAAATTTAAGCAGATGATTTTGCTGGAGGACTTCAAAAGGTGTATTAGTAAAGATGTAAGCCTATATCTTGATGAGAGAAGAATAGATAATTTGTCTGATGCTGCAGTTTTAGCTGATGAGTATGTTCTCACTCACAAGAGATATTATCAAGAAAAAGGGAAAGTTGAGAGTAAGTACGTTGCCTCTACTCAGAGTACAGGTAACAGGAAAGAGAATAAAGATGATGTCTCTCAGGAAGTAAATGCCAGCTCCACCTCTAGATTTCAGAAAAGTAAATGTACTTATTGTAGTAAGCTTGGTCATACTACGGAGAAATGTTTCAGGAGACAGCGTGATGTGAACAAAAAGGAGTCTTTAAATTTAAATTCAGTCAATTGGTCTAGTGTCCACTCTTGAGAGTTCCCAGAATTCTTTAACTGAGTTAACTGAACCTGCTTTGAGGGGTAAATTAAATTCTCATGATGGAGCTCCTCTTTTGAGCAGTAACGTGGGTGACACTCTCAAGAGTTCATGTGCTAATTTCCTGTCTGATGGTTTTGTCAGTCCTCTGGACAGTAATGACAGGAAGTCAGTTAAAATATATCGTGATACAGGTGCTTGCCAATCCCTTATGCTGACCAGTGTTCTAGGCTCTAATGTTAAGTCCTCTGATGAAACTGTAATCTTACAAGGTGTAGGGAATAATTACTTCTCTGTCCCTCTGTGCAGTGTGAATTTAGAGTCTGGTTTTGCTAATGGTTCCGTTATGGTTGGGTTGGGTGAGACACTCCCAATGTCAGGTGTAACTTTTTTACTTGGAAATGATATTGGTGGAAGTCAAGTGTGTCCAGCTCCTCAGTTGTCTAGTCAGCCAGTGGCTGCGACCCAGGATTGCGATGTCCCTGATGTGTTCCCTGCATGTGCTGTCACTAGGGCTAAGTCTAAAGTTACTGGTGACTTAGAGGATAATGATGATGATGATGTTATCCTAGCTGACACTTTTCTTGCTAATTTGGACCACTCACCAGATGAGGCAGTACCCCGTAGTGTTGATAATTTGTCTCATCAAGAGTTGGTTGAGTTGCAGGTTGCTGACCCTGAGTTGAAAGGTCTAGCTAACTCTGCTTGCAGTGAGGAAGAGTCAGCTGG
The DNA here is from genome assembly GCF_032717465.1 of Coenobita brevimanus. Classification (NCBI taxonomy): domain Eukaryota; kingdom Metazoa; phylum Arthropoda; class Malacostraca; order Decapoda; family Coenobitidae; genus Coenobita; species Coenobita brevimanus. The sequence goes on along the minus strand of NC_136970.1, from coordinate 16,291,801 downwards.
TGCTTCTACTTGTTATTATATAAAGTAAGGAGTACTTATGAGGAAGTGGAGACCCCCAACAGCATCAGCCGACTGTGAATGGAAGGTTGTACATCAAGTTGTCATCCCTCGTGTTTGTAGGCAGGATATCATTAGAGTGGCTCATGATTCCAGTTTGGCAGGACACCTTGGAGTGAGGAAGACTGTGGCACGCATTTTGAAACACTTCTACTGGCCAGGTATCTTCAGGGATGTTTCCTGGTATTGTAAGTCTTGTCACACCTGTCAAGTTGTGGGGAAGTGTAATCAGACCGAAAAGGTTGCACCTCTAGTTCCCATTCCTCCTTTTGAGGCGCCTTTCACCCGTGTGTTGGTGGATATTGTGGGCCCTCTTCCTAAGACTTCTTCAGGATTTTCTTTTGTGTTGACCCTGATTGATATGGCTACTCGTTATCCTGAAGCCATTCCACTTAGAAATATCTCAGCAAAGAACGTGGTTAAGGAAATGCTAGGGTTCTTCACAAAGTTTGCTCTGCCCAAGGAGGTACAGTCAGACCGGGGAAGTAATTTCATGTCAAATGTTTTCAAGCAGTCTCTGAAAGAGTTGGGCATCACCCAGATCACGTCTTCAGCTTACCATCCCCAGACCCAAGGAGCGTTGGAGAGATATCATCAAACACTCAAATCGATGCTCAAGAAATACTGTTTGGAACATCAGAAAGACTGGGATAAAGGTCTTCCATTTGTTGTGTTTGCCGCAAGAGAATCTCCAAATGAATCCCTGGGCTTCTCACCTTTTGAACTACTGTTTGGCCATGAAGTAAGAGGACCCCTTAAGTTACTCAAGGAATGCTGGCTGTCGGAGGAAGATGACGTCAACCTGCTGGAGTATGTGATGAAGTTCAAAGAACGGCTGTCCACTGCTTTACAGCTGCCGAGAGAGAATTTAGGAGCTGCTCAGGAGATGAAGACTTGGTATGATAAGAAGTCCAGGTTATGCCACTTTCAGCCAGGAGATCAGGTTTTGATTCTGCTACCGGTTCATGGGCCACCTCTTCAAGCCAAGTTTAGTGGTCCTTATTTCGTGGAGAAGAAACTCAGTGATGTCAACTATGTCATCGCCACACCAGATCGTAGAAAGAACAAGCAACTCTGTCACATCAACATGCTAAAGTTATATCACAGGCGGGACGAAAATAACCCAGTCTGCACTGTAGCTGTTCCACCCGAGTCTGCAAGTGAAGTTCTCCCATGCAGCATGAGCCTGAGTGATAGTTTGGGGAAGAATCCTGATATCATGAATGATCTCCAGACTAAGCTTTCTCATCTACCTCCCGAGGAAAGGCAGGAGTTTTCGGCATTACTGCAGGAGTACCCGCAAGTGTTCCGTGCCACTCCAGGAAGAACCGCTGTGTTGATGCATGATGTCGATGTTGGAGATGCAAAAGCCAATTAAACTGCCTCTTTACCGTGTGAACCCAGTGAAAGTTCCTCTCATCGAGAAGGAGCTTGGTTACCTGTTGGACCACAAGATGATTGAGCCATGTCAGAGCGAGTGGAGTTCTCCTGTCACTCTAGTCCCTAAGCCAGGTGGGTCACAGCGGCTTTGCATCGACTACAGACGTGTTAATCAGATAACCAAAACAGACACTTACCCTCTCCCTCGTGTGGAAGATTGCATAGACAAGATCGGAAAGGCTAGGTACATAAGTAAGTTTGATTTGTTAAAGGGATACTGGCAAGTACCTATGACTGAACGTGCTAGGGAGATCTCATGTTTTGTAACACTAGGAAATACTTTTGCATGTTCTGTAATGCCATATGGTATGAAGAATGCACCAGCCACATTTCAGAAGCTCATGAATGTTGTAACAGAGGGTTTGGCAGGGTGTGTTGTTTATATTGATGATGTATTAATCTTCAGTGACAACTGGAAAGATCACCTATGCCATGTCAGTAAATTTCTTGAACGTTTGGTTCAGGCTAATCTTGTAGCTAATTTATCAAAGTGTGAGTTTGGTCAAGCTAAAGTTCAGTACCTTGGGTACGTAATTGGTGATGGACATGTTGCACCACCAGGAGCTAAGGTTCAGGTTATAAGTGATCTTCCCAGACCTAAAAGTAGGAAAGAGCTACAAAGATTTTTACGAATGGTAGGTTATTACAGGAGATTTGTTCTTAACTTTTCAATTCTTGTTTCACCACTTACAGACCTACTGAAAAAGGGAGTTAAATTTGTCTGGACCGATAACTGTGAATCCTCTTTCAACAAACTTAAAGCTATCCTATTAAGTCAGCCAGTGCTTGCTACTCCAAATTTTGCTAAGCCTTTTAAGATGGCTGTTGATGCAAGTGATACAGGAGCTGGGGCTGTTTTGCTGCAAGAGGATGATCAGGGTATTGAACACCCTGTATCTTATTACAGTAAGAAGTTCACTCCACCTCAAAAGAACTACTCAACTATTGAGAAAGAGCTTTTGGCCTTGATTTTGGGTTTACAGCATTTTTCATTTTAACTGTGTTCTGGTTTTGACCCCATAGTCATTTATACCGATCATAACCCACTGAAATTCCTTAGTAAGTTTAAAGATAAAAATCAGAGATTGACAAGATGGAGTCTACTTCTTCAGGAGTATTCATTAGACATACAACATGTCAAGGGGAAAGAAAATGTTATTGCAGATTGCTTATCTAGACTTTAGACAGATTGTTTTAGGAGTAATAAGAAATTTCCTTTGTAAATTTCTTTTTCTTTGTGGGGAGGTGTTACATAGCCTATGATTTCATCATCCTTTGTGTAATTCTAACGTACAGTGTTCTGCCTGTTTGATCATGAGCGTGTTCTACCTCACTCCCCCCTTCTACCGTTATAGTAAAGTCGTTCTTTCTGTTGTTCAGAGCAGGATTGTCAACTCTTTGTCCCCATGGCTTCATTTGCGCGTCCTTCTTACAAGTTGTATCAAGCTCTGCCGGCCCCTATATAATGAGCTCAGTCTCTACATTAATTGCCACTTAGATCTACTCCTAATTTTGTTCACATCTCTGTCCTCCCCTGTACAGTTATTATTGTGAGTGCTCAGGAAGTCTCCAACCATCTAGCAGCTGTGTAATTTGAGTATAAGTGTTATTGCATTTTGTTCTTGTACTGTATAGCATAAGTTTTTAATTTGTAGGCCTAGTGAGGTTTTTGTAATTCATGTAAGGTTCTTATTGTTAGCCATTGTTCATAATAGTTTGTATCTGTAATAATTTAGCTTGCATTAACTGAGCATTACCCAGTGTATTTTCATTTTATCAGGGCTGACTTAGGTAAATTTACTCATGCTAATTTCGTGTTAATAGAGGCTATTGCAGTTAACCATATATTTAACCTGTTTTTTGCCGTTACATTATCCTTATGAGTCCTGAATGTTTTGTTGTTAGTTTGAGCATTAAACTTTAACTTGTAATTTTACCTAACTCTTTTGTTTTAAACCTGGAACTTTACGGGACAGTAGTGATTTTTAGTATTCTCACTTAAAGTGTACATTATCTTTCTCTGTTCTGTAACAATATATATATATATATATATATATATATATATATATATATATATATATATATATATATATATATATATATATATATATATATATATATATATATATATATCATGGTTGTGCAGAGATTAAAAGGTTGTGTTTAACCCTTTCACTGAAAGACGTCTTCCCTATGCTGAAGGAAATAGTCTGGTGGTGGTAATAACAATGCAGTTTTAATGCAGTTTTAATGGCCAATTCATTCGTCTGGTAGTTCCTTCCATCTGGTAATGACTTTCCCTATAGCAAATACCTGCTTAACCCATTCAGTAATCTATTTCAACTGGCTAATTTTCCACTTTGAAAAATCTGCCTCAGCTGAGTGGTACTTGTCACTCACTCTGTAATTTATATTTTTCTCCTCCTGCTACAGGTATGCATTTCAACTGCCTTGTAATTTACTTCAACGATATTAATATTATTGCATGTAACTGCCAAATGTTGTGCGCCTTTCCTCGATCTCTTAAGCTCTAAAAACCTTCATAAAACATTGAAAACAATGAATTATTCATGGGATGTTATGACTGGAGACGACAAGTGACATTAAAAACTTAATGATGAATGCGGGAACGAGGGAGATGAGAGGATATATAATTAAATTAATTGATAAATGAATATCAGCATTAACTGCTAGGACAAATTACTCTTTATGTAGGAACCCAAGACTAGGCTACCGTAGTGCAGAATGTATAAGACTATAACCAGCTTTCGCTCCTGGTGGAATAACATGGTCGAAAAACCTTATGGTATATTTCAAACCTTTCAGCCGAGTGTTGATGGGACAGAAAGGAAATTGTACAATACAAGAGATGGAGGAACACAAATGGAAAATTGAATTGGAATTAAAAAAATTGAAATACATGTAATGATCGAGAGAGAGAGAGAGAGAGAGAGAGAGAGAGAGAGAGAGAGAGAGAGAAAAAATTTATCGAACCGTGGAAATATTTGCCCAACCGGAGATAAGTTGTGGCGTCCTCAAAATATACCATCTCTCTCTCTCTCTCTCTCTCTCTCTCTCTCTCTCTCAATAGACAGATTAAATATGTGTAGCGGTCTTCATCTCTCCTCCTGCCACTTTCTCCTTCCCTGGCCTTTTCTCTTCCACTCTCTTGCGTCTCATTCTTCTATCACGTGATCTGTCATTTTTTAAGGCCTCGACTGCCCCTAAGTTGAGAAAAACCGTCGACGCCGGCCATAATAAAATACTTAAGTGGCTCCATATGGATTAAAAGAATCAGCCCTATTGTTACCTGGCTCATTTTCTTTTTACCTGCGGATATAGCCAGCAGGTCAACGAGTGTCCAGCGTTTTTCTTCTGCTGCTGGCGGATTTGTTAAAGGGAGGCCTTTGGAGACATAAAATTGGTACCAGATCAGGTAATTTGACATGGATAATCCAAATCTGCCATCAGGTGACACCTGAGGTGGAGCCATCTAGCGACAACTTTAGAAAAAATGATTAATTTAAGCCTATTGTGACATAAAAGTGGTCCCATATAAGGTTATTTGATATGGAGAATCCAAAATAGCCGATGGTCCCAGAACAATTTCATTCTTGTCAGCGTCTTCCCGCCAGCAAACGTTTCTGGCAGCTGCTGTGATTAATAGTAAAATGTTGTCGTGCATTTAAAGCGAGGATATTATGTGTGTGTGTGTGTGTGTGTGTGTGTGTGTGTAGATGCAGACTAATGTCATCAGGGAAAGCTTTGTTGGTATTAAAGCTTCGAGATTACCGCCTCCTTTGATATACCGGTATTACAGTTGGGAGCGGCGGTGAATAACGATGTGGGCGTGGGTTTTTGCGTGGGTTTGTAGGTGAGTGTAGTGGTGGGTATGGATGAAAACAAGGTGGGTGTAGTGTGTGTGTGTGTGGGTGGGTGGGTGGGTGGGTGGGTGAGTGGGTGAGAGAGAGAGAGAGAGAGAGAGAGAGAGAGAGAGAGAGAGAGAGAGAGACAGACAGACAGACAGACAGACACACAGAGACAGAGAGTCTGAGCTTGAATTGCTTGTGAGAATTTTTTTTTTCAAAGGTTATCTCTAATATATTACATTGTTCGTAGGCTACGGTGTTGCCTCCTGGCCATGTCTATCAGTTACATCCCCTTTATTGTCTAAACTGACTTTCCAAAGTGTTTAAATTATCCTTATCACCTTCAAGAAGAAATATCCCTCAGTTGAACAGAATCGTCCAATGGTAACCAGAATTTGATATCTAAATGAGAGAGAGAGAGAGAGAGAGAGAGAGAGAAAAAATCCAAGACTGAGCAGTGACCTACAAGGTGTCAGAATTTGTTTGCTTTGCGAATGCTTATGCGTATATAGTATATTTTTGCTGTCTTGCAGTAATGACACCAAGCCTCCACTGGGCCACTACATGATCCCGACTGATTATTACTTCCCTTCCTGGCAAGCCGGTCGGGGACTATAGGTTTGCGCGGTTCCGTCAGTCCGTCCGTCAGTCCGTCCGTAGTTTCGTGTCCGCTCTGTAACTTCCGCATGCATGGACAGATTTTGAAATAACTTCCCACAATTCTTCCCCATACCATGATTGTGTGTCGCCCGGAACAGCCAGCCATCTTCTCCAAAGGTCTAGGTCTTTACATACCCATATCATATACACAGTACATACGTTATGCTATCATACCCACACTGTATACAGTACACAGTATATATGTATGGTTATCATCCGGTAGGGGACATTGTATTGCATGGGAACATTTCATTCACTCATTATTAGTCTTTAACATCTGATCCTGCAATGCAATGATGTGAGGCAGTGCCTCGCGGAAGCTCATGACAGTTTGGATAATGGATAAGTACATTGACAGTGGGCCAGATTTGGCATCACCCACTGTTCTTATTTGTACAGTATGCTAATCCACAACATGGCCGAATTATATTTACACACATCTTGTTTACACAACATACCATCTTTACAGAGACCCACTTCCTACAGGCTATTCTCAAGTTTCGATTGGCATGACAAAGGAATGATGAATGAAACAACAGTCTTCAATATACTGCTATAGTTCTTTTCAGGGCAGAGTTGAACGAGGATAATTGGAAAATGTGTTTTAAAACGAACCTGAACAAAGAAAAACATATTTTCTCCCCATAAGACACATACAAAATGATGTTGTCTGTATATTCCTTTTGTTCGCACCAAATCTGTTGAATTAGACTGAAGCTGAAAACTTCATTGTCACTAAACGTACGATAGTAGGAGTGTGTGTGTGTGTGTGTAATGTCATCAGTGAAGGCTTTCGTGATGTTTAGGCTCCGAGATGCACCACTTCCTTTGATATACAGGTAATACAGTTGGATGTGAGAATCAGTGACGATGTAGATGTAGGGTGAGCGTAAGAGAGAGAGAGAGAGAGAGAGAGAGAGAGAGAGACCATTTCCGTGGCTAATTAGTGTCTCTTCCTGTTATTAAATGGCACTGTCATACTCCCAGTCCTACTCTGTACTAAGACATACTCCAATCATTATTATAATATTACTCCTACTCCTTCTCCCTCTCCTCCTACTGTGAACAAAGAATATTATCCTTTTCCCTGTCCTGATACTCTGTACTAACACATATCTTTATAATATTGCCCTTACTCCTTCTCCCTCTCCTCGGTCCTTCGTCTTCCCTTCCATTCGCTGACATTTAGCCTCTCTTGCATCTGTGTCTACCTCATTCTCTGGTTCCGTCTGTACTTCTTCCCGCCTCGTTTCACTCACAGTCTAAGTAATAGACTGTGGTTTCACCTTTCTCTCTCCGTCTCCCACTCTCTCCCTCCGTTTCACTCTTGTACACCCCTTCTTGTTTTCACATTTATATCGTTAATCCCCTCACTCTGCCAGCTTCTCTTTTCAGATCTATCCAGTCTCCCTTCTTCCTTTAGGTATTCTAATTTTTTTACGTTCCCCTCCTCTCTCTCTCAGCATCCTTGCTGTCATACGGATGTTTTCTTAACACCGGGTAAACAATATAAAACTAACTTCATAGACAGAAAATAAATCCAGCATCAGGAGTGCAATTAATATTTTTAGTCTCGACTTTCATTTTATAGCTACTGCTATAGTCGCCTAATTTTTATATTAATGTTATAGGGATATCAATCTTTCATCCTAAATCCTTGTTTTTTAACCCTCTCGTCATCGATGACGCATAGCGAGTCTTTTGGGCCCTTCCGCGACTATCTGCTATGACGCGTTTTACGTCCTCAAATCACAAAAGCTTACATCAAAGTAAAAGTTTTCGGCCGAGCTGCGTCATTTTTGGAAGCGTCCTAGTTCCCACGCCTCTCGCCAAAAGTAATGACTAGGCAACCTCGGGGCCCAAGACACGCGGCAGCATGGGCAAGATGATAAGTAACACGTCAGCTGTCAGGCAGGAAGGTAGTGCGCGGCTGGGGATTTAAATTTTACTCTCTCTACCCTGTCCCGGGACTCACATCATATTTCACTGTACCAATAGTGCTTGTGTGTTGTTTTTGGGCACTGTTGTGATTAGATTTTGTGTTTGTAATAGGGAATTAGGTTTTGATGAATCAATCATGCCTGTTATTCTACCGTTGGCCCAACGAAGATACTGGTAAGGCTACCCTGTTTATCGGCGTTTCCCAGCAACTACGCTGCCTCTTCTCTGCACCCAGTGTGAGTATTTAACATTTGAATAACAGTGATAGTGATGCAGGTGAATGTAGTGCGCAACAGCGAGTGAGGAAAGACATGGTGAAATGTTTAGCTTAGCTAAGGGAGGCGGGAAACCGCTTGATGACACCGCGTTGTCAAGAACGGAATATTTTCCAAGGTGTGGATGAAGTCCTTGTTTTATGCTGATATATGGTGGATAGTGTTATTGTGCAATAGATAGGAGTATAGTGCAATGAGTGTACGTGATGAAATAATGGTTAGGGCAGGAGTCAGTTTCGCATCACAGCCAGGACAAGCCGTTATGAGTAGAGGAAATACAGTAGGTTTTTATAGGAATATTTGCTTTTATCATATTGTTATATTTATTCTGTATGCTTTCTGTGTGAAATAAAGCATGAGTGTTGTTGGTAGGTTTATCGTATGCTTGTGTGGATGAATGTAAACACTTCACCACATGATTATCAAAAAATATTATCTGCGAAACCTTAGGTATCGCAGATGTGACATACAGAGCACGATCAGGAACTGTTGTGGTGAAAATATAATGTATGTTTCATAAAATGATGGATTTCATTATGTGTATTGTGAAAATATCATAAACACTGCAGCGTCTTCTCTGCTACACCTTATGAGACAGGTAAGTGTCACGTATATCTCTTTTGGTGAAATGTACTGTGCTTCCTATGTATTGATAAACTGGGCTATGTTTTATGTGAAAAGAATGTGAAAAAGTGACGCACGTCCTCTTAAGAAACAATTGCCTGTACTTTATATATATATATATATATATATATATATATATATATATATATATATATATATATACACTGTATATATATATATCTCTTTTGGTGAAATGTACTGTGTTTCCTATGTATTGATAATCACACATACACATACACATGCACATACACATGCACACACACACACACACACATACACACACATACACATGCACACACACACACAAACACATATACACACATACACACACACATCCACATACACACACACATACACACATACACATACACACACACACACACACACACACACACACACACACACACACACATTACAAAACTCCTCTCCCAACCAATGTGGTCCTGCAGGAAGATCATCGCCACTGGAGAAGTACAATATATATATATATATATATATATATATATTTTTTTATCTTTTTACCTCTTTCTGTCAGTATATTTATATATACATATATGTCGTTATTTACCTCAACACAAATGACAGGCAAAATAAGTTCTGTTTCTGTTGCTAGCAACAGGTTTTGTGTTCGTGTGTTGTTTCCGAGAGGACTAAAAACTAAGAAGAAGTAATTATATAAGATAGTTGTTGGTATAAAATCAGATAGAAACCGTAGCTAGCAAGCATAAAACATGTTCGCGCGCTAAGGAAAAATACTGTAAGTCAGGGCGGCTGCCAGCAGTTCGGTGCGTGGCAAAATACACCATAGTTTATTGCAATTTTCTCAAGAACTATAAGGCCTAGGATTACCATACTTGTCTTAAATGAAAGCCAATGAAATTCTGCATCGGATAATGAAATAAAAACCTATTGATCTTACTGAAAATTCGCCACAAAATCTCTCCGATTATAAAAGTTGTACTCTGTCGAACCAGAGTTTTTACTTTATCGCTTATTACTCGAAGACCATACCTCGTATCAAACTGTGACACCCGGCATTCGAAAGCTAATAAAATTCTCTTTCGATTGATGGTAAAACATGTAGAGATTGTTCGTAAACATTCGACTTATGATGTTGGGAAGTGAAATCGGCATCACGAATGTTTATTCTCAGCTTCCTAACTTCTGTATAGTGTTTTTTTTTTTTTTTTCAGTCGTGTAGAACAAACATCGGCGAGTACCATATGTGGCTATGATGGGAAAATAAATATTTTTGGGTCATGAAAATAAGCCGAGAATACAAATTATCGGAGCGCGCGGCCGCGGGGCGGGGAGATTGTCACACCTGCGAAAACTTAAAAACTAATGTGAGAGCGAGGGGGTTAAATTGTATTTTAACATTTTTCAGCATACATTTACTTCAAGTGTGAATCATAAGCTTTTCCCATCATCTGTTTTCTATTTCTCTACATAATGCCTTCATCTAGTCGTAGTCACCTTTCTCCACTCCATTCCTTCCCCTAATTATCTAACAGATTTGGCTTACAGTTCTCGTCCTTCCTTTTCTTAGCCCATTCATGTCAACTTGTGCTTCTTATTGGCCACCTTCACTTCTTGCCTGGCTCTCATTATCTTTCTAAAACCCTCACCTTATTCCTTGCGTTTGTTTCAGGCACAGATGTTATCACATTACAAGTATAAGAGAGAGAGAGAGAGAGAGAGAGAGACAGACAGACAGACAGACAGAGACAGAGAGAACAAAAATTTAACGAGACAGCACAAGATGTGCAGAGGAGGGGACGGAGCGACAGTGTTATACCTGACCCTAAATCTAACATGCCATACTGAATGGAGATCTAACCTCAATCTTATACAGATATATAAATTTGACAGTGGCGCCCCACAGCTCGGTGGGGGCTGGAGTCCTTTTACAAGGGGTCAGACTCTGTGCCAGAGAATTTTGGGGCAGTTTTATCTTCATGGTAAACATAAACATGTGTATCTGCTGAGATGACATCACCACGCGAGTTTGCTGACACAAGGCCACGCCAATCAACGTGTGACTGACTCCAGGCACTTCTCACCCACTACTCATTACTCATTACTCACATAGCTCCTACTCATACTCATTTATTTCCACAGTATGGAGTTGGAAATTCGACGTTCTATGCTGAGGTTTGCCTGTGACTACAGCTGTTAACCACCACATGCACCAGGCCATGGAATTTCCTGAGTAATATCGTCCATCAACACAGCCCTAGAATTATCAAGAGATCTTCACTCAACCCTGCATTTTTCTTCCGAGATCAACAGTTGCATCGACACGCCTCTCCAATCTGTATCAAGTGGGTGAAATTATACCTACTCATTTCTTCTCAGTGCTAAAATTAGGTATATTCAACTCCTTTACTTATTTCTATATATACACTTATACACTCACTATCTATCATTTATTACAACTCATTTACTCATCTATTTAGTTAGGACATAAACAAAAGGCGTATTTCATAACACCATATCTTAATGACAGGGATATTTTCGCCACCACCCACGTTAATACCAGATGAAAAACAATTAGCTCCAACAGTGGATTGACAATTAGGAGAGCACCAAGGCAACACACCCATTGTACAAAACTCAACACAAACTAAAAGATCAAGAAACAAATACGTCAGTTCCAGATGATGAGTGGGAAACCCCCTCTGACGTAGCTAGTGAGGACTTTGTCGCTGACTTGCACACAGATGCCAATATACTTAACAGGGTTCACCGTTCTGGCCGATCCTATTCCACCATTCCCTCACACAACGATAAACAAGTCCAAGTTAAATTAACAGAGCAAACAGTGAAAATGAATAACGCAACAAAAAACGCGGATCAAACATCCCCACCTCATGTTTATGTTTACCATGAAGATAAAACTGCCCCAAAATTCTCTGGCACAGAAAAAGATCGTATTGACGTCATTTCATTGGTCAGTCAGTGCGAACAAATCTTTATCAAAAGACACATACTAGATGAACAAGAGAAAAGGACCGAGAATACGTCGAGAGAGAAAAAGAAAACAAGCAAACGAAGAGTGAGACAAGACTCACAACTCACAACCACCTGACCTCACCCTCCTCTCTCTGCTACCGCCCCCCAACCTCCACCCCTGACGCTGGAGTGAAGAGGTCAAGACGACGAAGCAAATACCAAGCCCATATTCACAACTCATCTTACTCACTCATCTTCACTCAAGTTACTCGTCGCTACTCATTTACTCACCACAGCTACCAGTGTGGGAAGTCGACGTCACCATACAGTACGTGTTTGCTGAGACGACGCCACGTCAATCAATTCGTGTGTGACACCACCACTCACCACCACTCACACCACGGTAAAAACTAGTGAGTTACATAGTTACTTCATTTATACAATACACAGTGATAAACAAAAAAGAAACTACTGCACAAACATATAAAACGTGCTGTATAGTTACAACTTAAATAAATATACCTACATCAATTATCTTCACAATTCAGTCATTAAATACTTGCACCAACAATAAATAGTCTACACTGTACATATTCATTCATTTATTATAACATTTATTTACTACCAACGAGTGTTACCATTTATACCTACATAAAATACGTGTTTCATACATACAGCTATACATTATCACATCTACAAAGTAATAAAGAAAATATACCATCACAGTTACTCAGTGAGCAATTAAAAGAACTGTATTAAACATTTATTAATTAAAGCTACCTTGTGGAAACAGATAAATAATATAAGTTACAAGGAAAACCAGAAAAAAAAATGGCCAACACAAATGACGTTAGCAAGAATGAACACCTTCAACACAATCCTGAAGACAAAGATTTCCACACAATGCTGACACATATATCGCCCACGATAGGTACAAGTGAACAATAAGTCAGTGTATATAGTTAATACTGTATATATATTTTTATATAAAATAACAATATATGGAACTATATAATATCATTTTCAGTAATATCTGTGCAATATAAACTAAACCTTAAAAAAGGGTCCCAGGGAAATTAGCCAGCAATTATGCAACCTCGAACAATGTTCTGGTGTCAACATCTTTTTCCATATGAAGTTGTAGTATCACACATTTTGCATAATAATTTTTAAAGCTGTTTAGTCATAATTAACAGTGTGTAATGAAGTGTGAATGATGAACAACCAAATATCATTTCGCTGTTAGCTGTGGTATAGAGAAGAAGGTGGATGGCAGACCACAAGTGCCACCCTGTTTCAATTATAAAATGAAGGTTAGGAGAAGTGAAAAGATATATGAATAGTGCGTAAGTGTAAAGTCCTGGGGAACCATTTATTATGTTGGCATATGTGAATGTACTTAATGCCATTTTATAGAGGTGTATAATGTGCTAGTAGAGTTGTCATTTATCTCTACTTTTTGCATAAGCCCAGAGTATATGTAATGCTCGGCACCTCACTTTTAGCTGACCTCAGCACCGCGCCCTAGTCGGCTCGGTGAGCGTACAGCGTCAGAGGCCGTTTTACAGTTTTAAAGGGAGGTTGTATCGCTCTTACATATCTCTCGGGTCGCAGTTATATTATTCTGTGCCCAATAAAGAGAGATTAAATATGCTCATTTCTGTCACCTTACGCTACCACTTAATAACAGACCAGCTTCCACCTTCCCGTGGCAGAGGACCTTTGGTGGGAAGTGTCGGGCAGTGACGGCGAGCTGACGTGTACTACAGACAGTGCCGTCGATCCAACACGGTGGTCTAGTTATACTATAACAGCAGAACACTTAATATGTAGTCAACTGCTACTCCATAACGGCTACATTAAATTGTTGGCCAGCAGTGCGATGATACATTTTATTGGTGCTAGCGGTGGCACGATATTTAGTGCTAGCCGTGTACCAATACAACAACACCAAAAAGCATAGACAAACGAAGAAAAGCAAACTATAGAAAATCAATACATACAAAAAAATACGGTACGATCACATAAACAAATGAAAATAAGCGTAAGTGTTACTACAAATGCCAAAATACCACATAAACTTCTATAAGTGAAACAAAAAGCAAATTAGTGTTCTCCACAAGCAAGTGGCATGGCACATCATCACATAAACTCCTTCTATAAGTGAAACAAAAGCAAATTGTCTCCACGAGCTAGTGGCATGGCACATCATCACTATCATCGACCGCAGCATGACCGGATTCAGTGTCAGGACTGCAATTATTACAATTATGTAACTACAAACGACATGTAACTACAAACAATATGTAACAATTAAGTAACAGTTGCATTAACAATATGTAACTTTTATGTAACTTTAACTACAATTATAAGGCCAACAGAATTATGTAACAGTTGCATTAACAAAATGTAACTACAATTATAAGGCCAACACAAACATGTAACAGTTGCATTAACAAAATGTAACTACAGTTATAAGGCCAACACAATTATGTAACAGTTGCATTAACAAAATGTAACTACAATTATAAGGCCAACACAATTATGCATTACCACAATATTATGTAACATTTCATACAATGTTACAATTATGTATTACTACAATGTTTCTACAATATTATGTAACAATTCATACAATGTTACAATTATGTATTACTAGAATGTTACTACAATGTAACAATTGCAATACAATTATGTAACAATTCATACAATGTTACAATTATGTATTATCACTATGTTACTACAATATTATGTAAATTCATAAAATGTTACCGCAATTCTGTTTTACCAGAATCATCACACAAGTTAGGTGAAATATTAGACATTACTAAAGGGATAACTCAATATATAATGTAATAACCTAGCAGTATTACCATTGCACAATTATATGCGTATGTCTATTATACATACACGTCTTTACAAAATGTCATACAACAACCATTGCATTTATTCAAATATGCATACAACTTGTTTAAAATGTAATATTACTAGATCATTGCAATTTACCATGAATATTATGTCTATACAATATTATAAATCAATATTATGTACTAATAGATTAGCATATGTCAATGACGATTGCTGTCGGAGGACCTCCAGTGGCGTGACCGAAAGCAATGTAAGGACACCATATTATAAATACAATTAATCATAGAAAACATGATAGATAGATAGATAGATAGATAGACAGAGCACCAGGGAAGCCTGGGAACGGGAGATGAGCTTGCAACTTTAAGGGAAGAAATGTTGACAATACACCGAAGCAGCAAGGCAGGGGATGAGATAGGTAGTGTGTCAGCGATATAGGCACACGAACAACGCTTGTGACCATACACACACATACACACATACTCACACACAGGCTTCTAGAACATTTCAACAACAATGTAACACACGTGACACGACTCTTGCTACACCAGAATTTAGGAAGCAGAGCTCAGACGTAGACAGGCCATAGAGACGGAAGGTAGTAGGGAGAAGGAGGCTAGCAACATGGGCGAGATGGTGGAAGAGAGAGAGAGGGAGAGAACGAGACAGGGAGGTTAGCTCGTGGGACTCTATTTATACTTCACTCGTGTGTGAGAGACTTTGTTAATATTTCCAAGACAAATAAAAATAGTCCCATACTCATCTTTACCTCTCCTGTCATTGCATGACAAATAGGAATTAAGATTATCTACTTACAAAACTACTCAAGTATAACAACCACTCATCCACGAGTCTGATATATGTATAACTGATCTACAAAACTTCACTACAAGTTTCTACAAAGTTATTGTAAGATATGGCGGCAGCGAACGTACGAACCTCGTCTACAAATCTACAGTGAATTTCTACAAAAGCAGGCGAGACTCTACAAGATTCGCTTCAGTTCTACAGTGAATTCCTACAAAATACAGCTTACAAGTCTACATGTCTACGAGCCTACGAGTCTACGAGTGTACAGTTGATTCCACATTATCAAGATTGAAAACAAAAAAATACCTCTTACAACCAACAACTCACAACCAGCTCCTGACAGTATTTTCTCCAACCCCCCCTCCGTCTCCCCGATCATCACGCTGATGTAAAGGTGAAGAGGTCACAGGATGCCTTGCAAGTAGTTTAACAAAATATTGATACAAACAATCTTTCAATTTGTACGACGAACCAACGAACTACAACCATCTACAATCAACTACAAGTAAAAACTCTACAAGTCGTCTGTATAATCTTCTACAAGCACCTTCAAGTAGCGGCAGTCTTCATCCCACAATGAGTAAATCACAAGAGATTTGCCTTTCTCCACATCTATGCCTTCTTTCCCTGCCTCCAAACATGTGCCTTTCCACACTTTTCTTCCTCCACAGTATTTCTTTCTCTCCACATTTGTACCTCCTTTTCCTCACTCCTAATTTGTGTCTTTCTCTCCACACTCTTCATCTTCCCCTTGCTCCTCTTTTGCACGTTCCCCTGTCGTATTTGGTTTCTTCCACCCATCCAGCAAAATTTGTTCTTCCGATGTTTTCCTTTCCTACCCTTAGTTCCTTACACAGAGTTGCATTTTTACTTTTGCTCCCACACTGCCCGTCTTCCTTCTGATTTCTCCCCCATCACCCCTTGTTTCTCTTTTCTTGTCGTCTTCTTTCTTCCCCACCTTCTTCACTCCTGCCATTATTTATTCATTCTCTCCTTTTCAAACCAAATTCCCTTCATCTCTCAGTGTCCTGTGTCCCCATCCCACCCCCTCTTACCTCTCCCAGTTTCTCACATCTCGCATTGAGAGTGTTCTGTACTCTCTATAACCTCCCTCGCGTCTCATTAAGTTGCTCTCTCCGACAAAGGAGGAGAGTATGTTTTTCACCCGTCATTTTGTTTATTTATTAGTTAATTTGTTTATTAGCAGGATTACTCAAAAACTAAAAGAGAGATTTGGACCAAATTTCGTGGGTAAATAGCCCATGTTTCCAGAGAGAACAATCGTTAAACTTTTGAGACGGATCCTGATCGTATTACAGTTTCTGGATTCGGAAAGCACTTACTTTTCTTCAAAATCTTAATCAGTGATGAAGAAAACCTAACTCATTATGATGAGTGGTTTTGAAATTACGTTGCCCTTGTCGGAGCGATGCGCTCCAGTGAGTGCCCCTCCCTGTAGTTTTACCTGTGAGCATCTCTCTGTCAGTCTCGGTGACAAATAGAAAATGTCTATTGCAATTCAGTCCAGGTTCTTTTTGTTGATGCAGTGAATGTAAATGTGTGTGTGTGTGTGTGTGTGTGTGTGTGTGTGTGTGTGTGTGTGTGTGTGATATGAAATTTACCATATATATATTTTCGTAAAGCTCTGATAAAACACCTCTCCTCCTCTGCCACCATAATAGAGGTTATTATTGCCATTTACGGGAAGCTGTATACCTCATCCTCCATCTATCCGTAACTTCCCAACCTGACTCCTATATATTTCCACCCCTACCCTCCCTTCCCTCCAATATCTTGTACCCCGGTATAAACATGTGATATACAGACATCGTTACCACGTTAAGGCTAAGTTTACCTCCCGCCTCGCCTTTTCCTGAATATTTCCAGCTTGACGGCCTCGGGTTATGAGGATACTTCAGCGATTTTCACGTTGTTCGTAAATGGTGAAATGGTGTTGGCCGTGGCTGCTTTGTTATTAATGCTGAGAGAGAGAGAGAGAGAGAGAGAGAGAGAGAGAGAGAGAGAGAGAGAGAGAGAGAGAGAGAGAGAGAGAGAGAGTAAAAAGTTACTATACTCTTACGTAAACAGGCAGAATTAGATATTAACTTATTCTGTACATACATTGATAAATGATGGTATAAGAACGTGATAAAGCTGATTAGCAACACACCGTCAATAATAAAGACAGACGGAATTAAGGACTAACTAAATAGATATATATAAGTAAAAAAGGCAGACAAACATGTTAACAATAAGAGAGAATGCATACTCTGCACGGCTGTTCGCTTACATTAATCATTCCGGGTTGTGGATTTGGTGAGCAAACCCAAATTCGTCGATACCCTTCCCGTTTGTCACCCATTGCACTACATATACGGGCAACTATACTGTCACACAGCATTTATTCACGGCCAATCTCCTATCCCCTGCATCGCTTTATACTTATTAATTTAATATGCATAGTATTTTGTGTGTATCATTGGTGTTCATACTCTAGGAAGATTAAATGTTGTGTTACACACGTAATTTTTTCCATGAATGTAAAAGATTATATGAATTCCTACATCTTGGTTATTCTTGTACTCTAGGGCGTTCCTTTTTACGATACAAGCATTTCTAGAATCATTTACTCAGAATATTTATTTAAAAAAAAAAAAAAGAGTCCTACTCAGAAAAATATGAGATAGTATAAATTTTTGTATTCACCTTGTTCCAAATATTTAATGCCATTGTGGCCTTATGCAGACGTTTAGCTTCATCTTGTTTCATTCATGTAATGTACAGTACATGTAAGTCTCTTTTCATTCTCCTGTCACTCTCCGGTCATCTTCCTGCTTTAACACTGTAATATCACTCCCGTCTCATTCTCATCTCACTCAGTGCACTCGTCCAATTTTGCGCTTACTCCAAACTCACTTTCCTCAGTTCATGTGCTGTTATATCATTTCCTACTCACCCACTGAACGCACTCTCGTCCATTTCTGTTCACACACACACACACACACACACACACACACACACAGAAATGTAATGAAGTTGGTTCGTTATGTGCTTTTTCCTCATACGTACCCTGATCAAGAAAACAGTACTGTAGATGAATTCTGTTAATTCTGTCAGCTTCTCATGTCTTCTTGTGCATTTGTATTTTGTATGGAAATTAGTGGCGCGGGGAAACCGTTGAATAGCTGGCTCAAAGGTTGGTGGAATGTGAGAGAGGGAGGCTTTGTGTGAGGGTACGTGGAGGAGAGAGAGAGAGAGAGAGAGAGAGAGAGAGAGAGAGAGAGAGAGAGAGAGAGAGAGAGAGAGAGAGAGAGAGAGAATGTTATATAAAAAAAAAAAAAATAAGTAAAAAAAAAAAAAAAAAGAGAGAAGGCAGTTCTGGCAAAAACACTTGTTTATGTCTTGGTAGAGTTACCAAATATGTGGAAGTGAGGTGGTGTGAGAAGATAGTCATTTAGTCTTTCTGGACATAAGCTTCTGACGTATGATTCCAGAAGACACCATTATTCATATTTCTCCCAGGCCTACCGTCGTGTTCACTACACCATCTACATTTCCCCTCCTCTCTCTCTCTCTACTCTCTCTCTCTCTCTCTCTCTCTCTCTCTCTCTCTCTCTCATAGTAAGGGGAATGCTGAGAGAAATGATAATGCAAATTTTTATTCCATTGATACCTATATTAGGGAGCGAGAGACACAATAAATAAATATTCTTAAGTTTTCCAAGAAGAAAATCGTTTTACTTGTGAAATTCATGCTTTTGGGTTACCGTAGAATGTTATGTGTTTTGCAACATCAGGATCAATTGGAACACCAAAAGAAAAAGAGAAGGAATATCATGTGGTCGGTTTGGTTCTGAGGGGCTAGCTCAGAAGAGAGTCGAAGATTTCACTAATGAGTGTATCTGTGTGTGTGTGTGTGTGTGTGTGTGTGTGTGTGTGTGTGTGTGTGTGTGTGTGTGTGTGTGTGTGTGTGTGTGTGTCACATATCACTGGGCTAAACGTCATTTTTTTTGCTTTACAACTCTTATTTTCATTCTCGTACCCACAGCATTTGCTAACAGAGTGTAAGGATTAATGATGATGTTTCCTCAGTGGGAAGAAAGTATTGACATCCCCAGTGAGTGTTATACCAACACATTATTACAAATATTAAAGACTATGCAATCAGTTACATCCACACTGTGAACAACATGAGGGGCGCCACTAACAGTCGCTGGCAAGCACCCAACAGCTCTTGTATAACCTCATCCATTCCAGTCATTTAAGTCAGAGTGATGATCTGAATAATGCTTAGCGAATATGAATTACACCTATGAAAAAAAAAATCATTCATATCGGAGAAGCAAAATTATAAAAGTTGTAAGAGGAGAAAACCTGCCATCCACTTAAAGCCTAAGACCCCCCCTCCCCCAAAAAGTATCTAACTTTCAAATCTTCGCAAAATTTCTGCAAACAGGCCCACAGCCACCACCCCCTGCCAACCACACACTGTATTAATTGCCACCAGGTTAATAATTTCCCCACATAATAGCCATGCCCTTGCCAGAGTGATGATTGGTGTTATTTACCTACCAATGATTGTGGGACTCGTCTTTCCCACAACCAGGTGGGAGAGCCAGTGATTGTGTGCGGGGGTAGGGGAAGTAATCAATGGTTGGGTTTTGTTGCTGGTACCGAATGTTGTAATTAATTTGTTGGTGATACTCATTGTGTTTGAAGACTTCTGCTGATTGGAGGTTATCATTATCTTGATTTTTTGTACCTTTTGAAGATGGGGTTGAGATTCTTAAATTGGGGTGAGGGATTTATTAGTACTATTATTAACATTACTTTTATTATTATTATTATTATTATTTATTATTCATCCATCCATCC